>NC_072733.1:62343837-62508837 GCF_026930045.1 Uloborus diversus
AATCTATATTTATAGGTAATGTATACGAAATAAAATAATTTGGCAATTTTTAATGGTGTTAATGTTTTGTTTTTTCTCATGAAAACAGTATAACAGAATATGAAGTTACATAATTTTTGGAGTAGTAAAACAAAGTTTCAACTTTTAATACAAGTACTCATAAACGTAACAGATTTTATTATACCGAGTGAAAAATTGTTTCTGTTTAGTAGCTTTGGAAATTTGAACCGTCACATATTTATTGTTTTCATGTATTTAAATGGTTAATAGGATAAATTATTATCTAATCTATAATAATCAGTTTACAATAATAACTATTCTGTTCATTCTAAATACTGAATACTTCTCATATGGTGTGAAATAAATTTTGT
Organism: Uloborus diversus; assembly: GCF_026930045.1. Lineage (NCBI taxonomy): Eukaryota > Metazoa > Arthropoda > Arachnida > Araneae > Uloboridae > Uloborus > Uloborus diversus. The sequence goes on from NC_072733.1 coordinate 62,344,209, forward strand.
CGGTAGTACTTCTCAAATAAAGTATAGGTCCAAGTGCAACTTATAACATTAAAAAAAGAGGAAAATCATGAAAATAATCTGTTTTACCCGAAAAGAAAATAAATCCACATAATTGCATGCATAAAGTTAAAATAAACTTAAAGGTATAAATGGATTGCATGCTGCAAAACATTTCCCACATTATGCTGCACATTTTAGCAACACAATCATGCTGGAAGTGAAAAAAGTACTTTTAGTGAAGATACGATGTAGTATTTTCAGTTATATATAAAAAACCTCATTTTTGCTACCTTCATTTATCAAAAAGTTTTGTTTTATGAAAAGGCAATAACTGTTCTTAAAATTTCCTTCTATTTGTAAATTTTTAAGTTTGCAGTAGAGCTAAAAGTTTTTGTAGAAATGAAAATGCGCCACTTTTTCTTCTTTAACAAGTGTTTATAAAATATAGAGATTGGGTGGGGGCATTGATTTATTTTGTGTACAATGAAATTAATATCAATAAAACATAGATTTAGCAGCAGTTAACTATTTTTATGTAAAAGGCTTTTATATTTATTTACTTGTCGCTTTTGATAGCCTAAAACATTATTTTTGGCGTTGGAAAACTTTAGAAAAGGAACAGATTTCGTATGTAGGCTGATTTCTACAACGTACATACAGAATCAATTGTTTTACTTTTCTATATTGTTCTTCAGCTGTAAAAGCAGTGATTTTGGCTATGAAAAGAGACAACGATACGTTTTGCATAAAAATTGATAATTATTTATTTTATGGTTTACTGCTGTTAATTTTACTGTACAAATCATTTATAAAACCGTATGCTACTGCTGTTTTTGTGGTGCAATTCAGCTGATTTCGCAGCATAATACTGCTAAATTTTCAGATTGATACTGTTAATTTTGCAGGGCAATTCCGTTAAAAAACAGAATATTACTGTTAATTTTACATATTATTTCTGTTAAATTTACAGGTCAAGTCATTCCTTAAACAGTATATTACTGCTAATTTTACAGTTTGACACTGTAAGTTTTACAGGGCAGTTCCATTAAAAAACAGTATATTACTGCTAATTTTACAGTTAATCATTGTTAATTTCACAGGGCAATTCCATTGAAAGACAGTATATTACTGCTAATTTTACAGTTTAGCGCTGTAAATTTCACAATAAAAGTCTGTTATAAGACAGTACATTACTGCAAATTTTACAGTTTAGAACTTTAAATTTTACAGTTTTTCTTTGGAATGTGAGCTGCCAGTATTATACTGTAAAAACAACAGTTTATTTTTTGCAGTGTATGCATATACATTGCAATAAAATAATTTACAAGAAAAAAAACAGCTAAGGCGAGTAAATGTTTCTAAATTTGTGGCATTTTCTATGCTACGGCGAATGTTAAATTAAGGGGTCATTGAGCACCCTCTTAAAATTTGAGTAAGAAGCTAAAACTTTTACAGCATAATATTATTAGTAAGTCTAAAAAAATAGGGGGTTCCTGGGCTCTAGCTGAAAAAAAGTTTTTTTGTACCACCCTCCTAAACTCATGTTCTAAACTTAAGATAAAATTAACCTTTGCTCTACTTGCAATAAATAAATAAAACAATAAATTTAAAAAATGGTAGCAAGAATGTACTTTAAAAAAAATGTAGTTTGTTAAATAGTTTAAGAAGTTATTTCAAAATAAAATTTCTTACATTTTTCATGACATTAGAGTATATAACATGTGTCACACTTTAAATTTACATGCGTTCATCTTGCACGACAAATAAGCAAGTTTTATTTAGAAAGTTCATGTTAACTTGGTTTTCAGTATCACAAATTTATCGTTAAAATACAATAGTTGCTCATACTGTTATACCACAGAACAACAATATTGTTATGTCTGTGATATCATATTGAAAATGCGTTTCGGGGCAACGATTTCATGTTTTAATTTAGTTCTCTTTTGGTTGTTTTGTTTAAATTATCTAAATTTATCAATCCTAATACACCAGGCTCAGCATTAGCATCGAACGAAGATGACGACAATTTACATAAATTCCCTCCATCGATCGTCTGTCTTCCAACTGATAAGCACATATCATTCCCCTAATCATTACTGAATCCCATTTGTCGCCTCCTGTGAAACTCCACAAACATTGTGATTTCTCTGGGAAGCAAGCACACGTATAGCTTGATGTGAAGCATGTACTTTTTATTATACATGGCATAAAAATATATCATTGATGTAATGGTTAAAATTAAGTGTATTTATGTGAAATAAGCACAACAGAATAAATAAATATGTAATAGTATTATATTAACTTGAACTAATTAGGACATTAATCAAAACTTTTCTACCGTGGGCAGGTAAACGGCAGTATCTGCAGAAATAAGTTTTTGAGACATTTGAAGAAATGTGTGCAGGATTCAATACTAACAATAGGGAAATTTAGGAATTAGACGCCTTTTTTGCTTTTTTTTTCAGCGGAAACTAAATAAGCAAGCTTGTACTATAAAGCTAACGTACAATAGATGACAAAAATGCATAAAAATGAAAAATGAAAAATTTGCAGTTACTGTCCTTTACCTGCACGCGGCAGTATATGCGAGAGATAGCAGTCTGTGTTATAGTTATTTTAAATGAACATTTTCAAATGTTTTACAGGTTTAACTGAAAAACGAAAATATGCGTGGTGTGCATAAATAGAAGTGGCACGGCGAAAGGGGGGGGGGAATTGATTTTAACAATCATTGTCAATTCGAGACCCCCCACCCCCAATCCTCTCCCTCGAAGGTTAATTCTGTCTGCGCTGGCACGTAAAGGAAATACAAAACTGATACCGAGAAACATTTTGTTTCTGACCTTTAAATAAGAGGATTTTATTCTATAAACTAGAAAATCACCCGTCAAGATATGACATGTGAAAATTGCTTCTTCATTTGATGGAAACAACTGCCTGTATGGGGATATTTTGATGGTTGAAACTTTGTGTCGTATAATTGTTGGTCAATTTTCTGTTCCTTTGTGACAAAATCACCGAGATCTAAGTACATTAACTTATTTTCGTACCAAAATATTGGCAACAGTTGGAAAAAAAAAAACCATTGTCAATTGTAAAGTAATTCATGTTTATAAATAATATCATTATTGGTGACGTCAGAGCATTACTCTATCAGTGATTTTGGCCTTTTTTTTTCTTTTTGTGAAGATCCTTACCATATTACTTAGCTTCAATGACTGATATTTAAATGAATGTATTTATTTTTAAATAATATTGGTCTCAGTTCCTGTAAATAGGAACATTTATTTACCTATAAGGAATATTTTATTTACCTATCTTAACAGAATGGGGTTTTTGGTACTTGAAGCTGCCCAGAATGTAATCAGTTCTATAGTCTAGTAACACTTTAAAAAATGCTTTTACTCAATAACTTTACAATGGTGCTCGAGTATCTCATTTTACTCGTATCTTTATGTAATCATATAAACCCACCCTCGACAACTTGAAGCAAACTAACATTAGTGTTATGTTAGTTAAGTTGTAGAGGTTGCCGGTTGCAGAATCCTATATCTATTACATTTCTTGCTTTACTTGAATGATACAGAAATTGTTATGTCTAGTACCTCTTTTACAAACGGGTACAGTAGCCTAGGGTCACAAAGAATTAAGGTCACAAAACATTCTGACCATATTATGTCCCTAACAGGATAGGAGGTTGGTGACAGACAGCCCTAAGTGTCGGACTAATATCCGAAATATAAAATTGATTCTTGATAACGGTCACCGGGCAACGTAGGAAATTTATTTGTTATCGCATGTTCATTTTTATTTCATTTTGCTCTTTTTCATGTCATGTGCACCTTTCCAGGTTTTTCTGCTTACATTTTTGTCACACAAATTTAACATGGCTTCTCTTCTCAATAGATAAAAAATAATATCACACAACTAAAAAATGGATATCTGACAAAATGCGTTTGAATTGTTTGTCTGATTAACAGCAAAAATAAATAAATAAAAAAAATAGAAACTAACCAATTGCTGCCCTTTTTTTTATCACCTGTTAAATTCAGCTTGCATTTTATCAATTCTAAATAAATATTTTGAGTAAGAATGTTAAAAAATCAATAAAGGTCGTACGTGCCCAGAGCTGAAATAACTAATTTAACAAGACTAGTTACGGCACAGCAGCTTAAAAAGATCTTAAGTATCTTAACTGATGGCTAAAATATACCTACATGATCGAAAAAAAGCTAAGGAACAAATACGTACCAGTAAAATTGCGATCTGATAAAAATCAGGAAGAAAGAAACATTTTTAAAAATTGAAGTGTATAAGAAATTACATTTTTTCCTTTTTGAACATTTTTTTAAAACAAAGATAACACTTATGTTTGGAAAAAATGTGGTGGTGTGTGTGTGCGTGTGTTCGTGAAAGATGCAATTTTGAATCCTTGGATGGTGTTCCTGGAATATAGATTAAACTTGATGTAGACAATACAAGACAAACCTGTCCATTACTAGCTTGATGCCCATAACTAGTCATTTACCCTACCGCACGAAAATAAATATTGTAACAAAATTAATTTATCATAAAGTACCCCTGAAGTGATTATTAAATGCCCCCATCCTGAAATATTTCCTGATGACTGAAATATTTTAATTTCTATTTAGATTTTCGGATACGATTGTTGTATAGAACTTGGGTCATAGGTCATCAAACTTTTTCCGAAAAATTATAATTCTGCCTTGAAAATTATTTTCACTAACTGGATGTTTGTATTTTGTTGGTCAGGAATTATCCTGATTAACTATTTATCCACAGCACAAAATGCTCCTATGGACCAGTGGTTGGAAGTAGCGCGCTACAAGTAGCGACGCTACTGTAGTAGCTACATTTTTTAGTAGTTTGTAGTGTAGCGCACTACTTTTGAAAAAAAGTAGGGTAGCGAGTAGTTCACTACAAAAAAAAGTAGTTTGTAGCGATTTCTAAAAACTACTTTTAAATAAAGTTTCCAAAAAAATAAAAATAATAAATAAATAAAAAGAAAGAAAGAAAGAAAGAAAAAACGAGGTTTCAAACAACCTGACTGATGCAAGTCTTACGCGAGTAAAACTTGCATCAACCAGATTCGTATGTCTCTGAAAAATACGAGCTGACATCAGACATATTTTGACGCCATATGTTCTATCTGTTAGACGCCATTAGTTTGTTTGGCATCGAAATGTTCACATTTCCCTAATTTTTTCCTTCAGCAGAGCATGGCTTAGAAATAAAAGAATAATAGATAACTGTCAAGTAGTACTACGTTTGTGTTTTCTGTCAGAATAGCAGAGAATGTCCAGTGGATGAACATTTTAGATATCAATGAGATTATTGCGCCAGTATCCTCCTAATGTGGAAATTACTGTAAATGTTATAGAAAAGGATGACAGGGAACTGCCCTCTGGCCGGCTAACAATAAATATTACAGTGTCATAGAAATGTATAATAACGGAAATGTTTCCGTTTCGTGCAAAATTTGCCCGTTAATCAAAAGGTATGAATGTCTTCCACATTTACACTGAAATCCCAACTTACGCTAGGGATGCGACTCCCCACTTAGGTTGAAATTTCGCGTTGAGAAAAAGAGAATTTATACGATTTTTTTTAAAAGAACATTCCAATTACTGTGGACATTAGTAAACATTCCTCAAACTATTTTAACTCATTTCATGACTTCATTTTTCCCAATTTAAACGTAAAGAACTGAAATTTTATTGTACTAAAAGAAAAAGCTGTGTTATTCAATAAAAATACGGCTAGGGTGCACAAAATCGATAGAAGAGAATGGCATAAAACAGCGTTTCTTAATTTCTTTTATTAGTGGAACCCTTTTTAATGCTCACTTTTTTCGTGGAACCCCTGGTGTTTCAATAGTTTGCAGCCAGTATTCTGTTTCGGAGAATTCCCCGGTTCTTACCTCAAAGAGACTATCACATTAACTATGTGTCATTAAATCGCTAATGAAATACATTTAACTATAGATCATTTTAATTATTTGAATGATTGCTAATTACTACTTCTTATTGTAAAATACCAGTACACTCCTATTTGTGATTCTGAGAAATACTCAGAATTTTTAAAAGGGATAAATATCCTCAGCATGTTGTATGATTGAAATATCTTCTTAATTAGGAAGAGAAATATAGATGTGCTTTACCTACAAAAATGTTAATAATTCACTGAAATGTACGTAGAAAAAGTTTTTAAACTTTAAAATCAAAAATTTTAAAATATCTATTATTTTTTAACATTTTTTTTATTTATTTACTAATTAGAGTTTTTGATGTCACTGTGTGTTCCCTCAGACAGAACTGGAGTAGCTGTATATATAGAGACCTTAGACAGAACTAAACCATTTAGACCCTCGTGACCAGAACTCCTCCTTAAATTGGTCATCACTCGTTAAATGCTTAAATCGTCCTTTCAACTTCTGCCCTAGATACTTTTCACTCCAGAATCTCCCGTACCTGCCACTATTTGTGGCTTAACCAGTTGCATGGAACCCTGAAGACAGCTCTGAATTTTGGAACCAGACCGGTAACCGAGCAATCTCTGGTCCAGATCCCCAGAGGTATCGTTTCACTTGGAAGACATTGTGACACGAGCATTTTTAACGTCTCTGAGTCACTTTCACCATTAATGAAGACGGTGGATCTTCGACCAGTGAGGATCGAACCCGGGAACCTCCGGTCACCGATGCCTTGCCGATCAGGCCACCACGGCCTTGCCATAGATACTGGGAGAGTGGCTAGTATCAAAGGCAAAATATTTGAAATTGATGTCAAAAATCGTAATTTATGGCAATATTTGGTAATGTTGTAGGAGAGAGATTTGGGGCGCGTTCCAAAAATTTGTTCACCATTGAAGTCACTTTTAAACTATTTTCGGGGATATTAGGGAATTAATAGCTTCTTCCGAAACTTTTTCAAAATTGAAAATTTTAACACCCAGTTTTATGTTATCTTTATGGACATTAGCTGAAAAATAGGCGTTTTGGGAATGATCTCGATAAAACTTCGAAGTTAAAACCTTAAAGATACTAATTCATGCTATTTTTGATCAAAAATTTGCATTATTTTAGGCGGGAAATAAAATTGTTCCCATAGTGGCTATTCCAGATGAGTAATAATGCTTAGATTAGTTGCGAAAGTGACAATTAAATGTATTTTTTGAAAACGCGTTATTTTTGTCGATTTTTTAAGTGACAAATTTAAAAGGTGCGGGAAGAAAATATACAAATCTCATGGAACCCCTGAAAGAGCTCCGTGGAACCCTGAGACTCCGCGGAACACAATTTAAGAAACGCTGGAATGAAATGAAACAGTACAGTACGTATAGTATGTAGCAATAATAAAATGAAACACTACAATTGCACTGTAGAGTAGACACAGTAATTCGACGCACTTTTCAGTTGTTCAAGAATATCGATTTTTTTTAATTTTATTTCTTTAGTTGTCCGAAACTTTCTATTATTCCTTTTAAAACGAGAGAAAAACAGCCCGCTTATGTGAAATAATGTTTCATCAACTTCATTTTAAGAATGTAAAAGATGCGGAGTGACGATTTGTAAATTAACAAAGGGATGTTTTGACTAGTGGGGTACTTTTGCTTTCAGTGATGCTAAAAGGAAAGTTCATTAACGAAACTAATATTTTGTTCCCACTAAAGAAGGTGATATTTAAGCCTTGCGATTCCCTTCCGAAAATTTTCGTGTTACGGGGTGAGGAATTCGCGTTAGCTCCAAAATCCGTTACTCGAAAAAAGCTCGCTATTCAGCCATTTCGTGCTAGTCGACACTTGCACATTGAAGTAAAATAAGCATTCTTAGTTAGTTTTCATATTTTGGATATTTATTAATATTTGATTATAAATACTGGTACTGTTTGGGATATTTTTAGAATTTCTTTTTTTAAACTGATTGAGTGTTGATATATCAACAAAATAAAAGTCAATTATTAAATATTGTAAATTTTCAAGATCATTTGGTAAAATTGAAAAATGCTCTTATTTCATTTTATTAGTTACGTAAGAAAGGAGATGGTGCCCAGGTTCGGACCCCTAGCTTGAAACTCAAAATCAATTAACTAGTTTTTACAAAAAATATAAGTGCCTGTAAAATTAACTCCTATAGTGAAAATTAAAGTTTTTCTCTTTCGTTTAAAGATGGTTTTAACCATCTAAATCAATTTTATGTACATATATGTATGTCTATATAAAATTTTAACCAAACTATGACTGCATACTGCATCTATTAAATTTTCAAGTAGCCGAGTTGCACTTCTTGAATGAAATATTCACTGTCAGGAAAGGATTAAAAACTTGAAAGTTGAATTCCTTCAACTTTTTTAATCCTTTCTTGTATCGAATATTCGTAAAAATCGTAAAAAATGTTTGGAATGACCAATTTGCTCGGTAAAGGAATGAAACAATAAATATATAATTATTAGTAATATTTCATTTTCAAATGAGTCAATTTACTAACCTAAACCAGTTTTTTAGGTTTTTCGTTCAATCCTCAAGCGGTGTGTATGTGTATGCTTTTTATTTATTTATTTTTTAAAAAGTAGCGAAGTAGCGACTACTTTTCAAAAGTAGTTTGTAGTTGCTACATTTTGAAAAAAGTAGTTGTAGTTGTAGTTAACTACATTTGTAATAAAGTAGTTGTAGTTGTAGTTCGCTACAAAAAAAAAGTAGTTTTTCCAACCACTGCTATGGACAATATAATTTCTATTTGGTTAAAATTATTTTCACCAAATGGATGTTTGTATTTTTTGATCAGGAATTATCTCTGTTCACTATTTATCCACTGCATAAAATGTTCGTATTGGCAAAATAATTTCTTATCTGGTACCTCCAACAATAGCCTCTCAGTCAGAACGATTCGAAGAAATCGTGAGAAGTTTGAACAAGACAACAGGCTCCCAAATGCCTGCAGTCTCAGGGAAAGGAAAATATTTCTTGATGGCCTGATCTTTATTAAATACCAGGTTATCCAAGTAAATGGCTTTCTTTGAGGGAGCTAGCCTACACCTGGGAAGCATCACGGACCTCAATAAGAGCGATAGAAAAAAAAAAAAGCTCCGTTATCTTCAGCTCCTGTCATTCCAAGGCTAAAATAACCAAAGAACAAAGGAGCCAAAAGAACTCCCGACAACAGCTGCTTCATATATGGATACATATATATACATACATGTATGGATGACTGTTTGAGTGCGTGTATACTCTATTCCCTGACGTTCTCCTAATCCACAACAATCCAGAGGATTAGAGACTTCCTACTCACTTCATGGTGTGGAGAAAATAGTCTTTAAGCTTCTCTTCTAGATAAACGGATAGTGTGGTCTTTTTTTTTTTTTTTTAGAAACAGGTGCCAACAGTTTGACGAAAGATGGAGATCTGGGATCAGACGTGAGAGGAGATGCGTCCGCCATGTCACTTACTCTCACAACTTGGGGATTACCTTTTTTTATGTAAGCAAATGCATCTCAAACGGAAAACAATGATAAAAAAAAAAACCTTTCAGTTTGTCCCTTTATATATTTTGTTTCTGATTACTGCTAAATAAAATGTTTTCTGTCAAACCTTACCAAACTTTCAAAAAACGTGAGAGCATACAAAATAATCATTATATTAAAATTTGAAATGAAAATACTGAACATTGGATGAAATATGAACATTTAAGTCATTTAATTTCTAACTGCGCATGGACCAACGATATCAATATATAACTCTCCAAATTTTGTTACCAAACGAATTTAATAGCTTATGAACAAGATTCCAATTGAAAATCTTTAAAATTTAGAAATATTTCGACGACCTAAGGATCTGAGTTTCAGTTATTCTCGGATTGGCGTCGAATCTTAAGGGATCGTCCGAAAAAACAGCAACGCTTGCCTGCAATCATTCAGTGTAATTTGTGATAAAAGCAGACTACTTGTGAACAATCTCTTATGATTCATCGCGTACAATATACAGGTCGATAGATGACCAATATCTTTCGAAATTTTTGGACATTCAATTAGAATTGTTTTATAAATTGACTAATATATTTGTGTAAGAAATTTTGAAGGTTATAAATTGCTATTAATCGCTCATGCACAGTGAAAAAATAACTATTTGAAATGTTCATAGTTCATCAAACTTTCAATGTGCTTATTTAAAATTTAGTATAATGTTGGCCAGAGTTCTGTAAGTTTGGAAAGATTTGCGGAAAACTCTGCATGAGTCAAAAAATGGTAAACAAAATTAAATTATTCTACGAAAATGAATAAAATTATTTTACGTAAAAAGTAAACTTATTTCTGAAATTTCCACCTTATTCCCAGATGTTTACGCAGCAGGATAATAAAAAAATATTTTTGTTTTCTTAAAGTTGTTGTTTATCTCCAAAATACATGGGTGATTTACTTATTTATTAACTTTTATTGAAAAATGTCAGCTGAAGTATACCATTTATGTGGCCAAAGTTACGGAACTATAAGTGTCTGATTTTTCCTGAAAATCTTTAAAATATGAATATTTGAAAGTGATGCATTTTTTTTTCTTTTTGGTCCGTTACTGTTCTTTTGCAAAAATAGTCAAAATAAGGTGCAAAGTTAAGATGTTATAAGTTTAAAGAGTAAAAATAGTGAAAAAATACGAAATCTAACTTTTATAATTACTCCCTTGTCCCAAAAGTTATATGTTTAAGGAAATCGCAAGCAAATTAAAACAATTTAAAAACACAAAAATTTGACATTAGTAAGGGAATGTGGGGTAGAGTGAAATAATTAGGACTTCATCTTTTTCAAAACGATCAAGTCAAAAATTTGTTTTAAAAAGTACAATACATAAAGCAAGAACAGTTTATTTTTTAATGAAAGGTTTTTTTTTTTTTTTTTTTTTTTTTGCACTAAATTTGTGCCTTCAAAACAGGTGGGAAAATGTTACTTTTTTCGTAGTTTAAATTGGAAAATATAAAATGTTTTATCTGATTAATTAGAAATATTTTTGACCAAATGAATGAGAAAATAAAAGAATGAATGATTAAGTGAATAGATAATGAAACCACAAAAGAATGAATGAATAAATGAATAGATAGTGAAACAACAAAATAATACACAAATTTATTGTTATATGAGAAAAAACGAATAAGTGAATAAATCAGTGAATGAATAAAAAAATATTTGAATGAATGTATAAAAGGATGTGATGTGAATTGATTAATACGGAAGTGATTTAATGAAAGGTTAAATAAGTAAAAGAAATGAATTATTTCACGTTGGCCCATATACGTTTCCTCGCATGCACTTGACTAATAGCACAAAACATGTAAAAAAAAAAAAAAAAAAAAAAAAAAAAAAAAAAAAAAAAAAAGCAGACCTAATATTAAATAAATAAATACTGCACCAAATATTAGTAGACCTCAATTTAGTAGACCTTGTTAATGACAAGAACATTATCATTTCATGACAAAAAATAATAATTTTGACCCGAAACAAAGTTTTACAGCATGAGTGTCAATTTTTGAGAATTACTTGTATTATCCCATGCTTTAAGATTTTTCCTGACTGGAATAGACTACATGTGTTAGTACATAATTAAACGATTACTAGATAGGTGGCGTTAAAAGCAGAGTAAATATTTCACCACTTCAGTTTGCCCGACATTCCCCTACTATCAGTATTTCTCGAGACATGAAACACAGTGTTTTGTGATTCGTACTAATTTACACTCGTGTTTTTCTGGGGATATATAGCGGTTTAATGAACTTAATTTTTTTTATTCAAATTGTGGGAGCTTTTTTTTTTTTGGTGTTTTTTTTTTTTTTTTTTACATTTTCTTCCATCTTTCAACAGCTATGGAAAGGACAACTACACAGTTTTTTTTTTTTTTTGCTTCAATAAATACCATTTTCGGTGTTCTTCTACAAGAGCGATATGTGTGTTTCCTTCTTATTTTCAGCATGGTTCCTTAGAGTTTGAACTTAAATATCTCCTTGAATTTCGGTAGTAAATATTTCAGACTTTTTATTTTATTATTGTCCTTTTATCCCTGTTGTTACCCTAAATTAAACTTTAGGGTCCTGGGGTGTATAAAAAGCTTGATTTTGTATTTTTTCACATTAATTTTCACTTCAAACTTTTAGTATCTTAACTCTGATCTCATTTAACCATTTTTGAAAATTGAAGTAAGTATCTAAGACTAATGGTTGAGAAAATATTGATCTTGCAGTTTAAACGGGTCATGCTGTATGTATGCATTAAGCATTTGAGTGCTTCTAAAAACTCCACCCCATACAGTTTGACGGTTCCCATACCGTTTATAATTTCAGTTCAAGGTAAAAATTGGCGCAGTATAGCCTACTAAGGCTCTAGCGCAAAAAAAAAAAAAAAAAAAAAAAAACCAATCTAACCAACTAAACCAAACAAGATAAAATCTACGGAAATAAAAACATTTAATCCATCTATCTGAACAAGTTGTACCTTTCGGAGACGAAAAGTCTTTTTTTCCCCCAAAAGAGTTTTAACATTTATTTCACTGCTCCAGGTAAAGACAAATCTAAAATACATTCAGCATCAAATTATTTAGACGGATTCCAGATTTTAAAGTAAATAAAAGTACATACAAGATACGGTATGAGCCGCATTAGTTTCGTTACTTAAACTTTATTCTTCCATAAAAGATTAATAGTTCATTACTAGCCGCCATTTACGTAGTTAATTAAGTATACGCTTACTTACAAAGGCTTATTCTGTCATGATGTAGTCGTTAGTCAATATTTTCCACCGTATTCAGTCAGAAGATTCGATTAATCTTATTGAATATTTCACAAATTTATTAACTTTCCGTAAAATGTGCTCATTAAAGTAGATTAATGACTCAGTTTTTTCCCCAGTAACTGTTGTAAAATTTGGAGTGCTAATGCATTCATCCCACCAATTCTAGAAGCATTAAAGTTCATAAATTTACTTATAAAGTGTAATGTTCACTTACTGGCTAAATTTGATCACTTTTCACAATCTTATTATTTTAGAGCAGCTAGATTACAATCGTGAATTAAGTCCTTTGCAAAATATATTTTTCTGCAGAGGATGCTAGAACTCATCTTCCAGTATTTTTCTAAAATATTTAAAGTCTTGTAACTTTCAATATTACCGAAATAAAAATATTAGAACGATGTTCAATTAGTAAAATCATGAAAAAAATTCATTCACACCCTCAAACGAGAACGAAAACTTTCGAAAAATCCCTTAACACGCTCTCTCTGTTTAGTATTCTAAAAGCAATAATAACTCTAACTATTGCCACAATATATTCATAAAATATAAGATTAAATGCAAGCAAACGATAAATTAAAAAATATGGCAATTGAATAGTTCTATTTAATTTTTTTATTGAGCAAAGCACTTTGTTTCATTAATTTTTTTAATCCAAATTACTTTTGAAAAACAGATGATATTTTTCACGGGTGAATTTTCTGATCCTTATACATGAAAGCTCGATTTCTTTAATGCAGTAGTTTATTTTTCATTAACAGCAGCCTTTTAGTTTTACAGCTTTTACATCCTTGTAGAAACGATGTTACATTGTGTTGTATCATCCAAAGATGTTTTTCACATATTTCACGCACGCATATTTCACGCATTAAAAATCTTATGCGGCTAAAAATTTTAGTTTAGCGTACTATTACGCTTTTTGGGGAAAAGCAATTTAGATTTCTAAAAAAATTACATATAATGTTTAAAACAATCTCTAGAAAACGTCGAGGAGTATATTCAAACCTTGGAGGGAAAAAAGAAAAAAATTGAGTAATATCACTGATGGTACCAAATGAGAGGATTAAGCATTTTCTAGCGAAGCCCAATATAAGCAAACTACTAACTCATAATTATTTAGTTTTGAGCTACCGCAACATTTAATTTTAATAAAATCGCCAACGTACTCAGGGACTAAAAAAAGAAAGGTTTTATCTCAGTCTTAAAAGTGCTTGACAATCGCTGGATAAAAATTATGCATTCGCCTGTTGTGCCAGTTCACAAAGGCATTTTTCCAACGGATGAATAAATTAGAAACTATTCAGCAAATTCAAATACGAATCATAAAATTAAGTTTGAGTAAATCTATTTAAAATCTCTTCAGTTGATTTCAATACATCGTATAGATGATGTAAAATGTATTTCTCAGTAATGACTTTTATTTAACTTTTCAGAATAAGTCGAGCTTTTCTTTCATTAGAACATTTTTTCTTTCATTTGATGTTGCTTTTTAAGCATATTAAGTAATTCCTTTAATAAAGCCCCCACATATAATAAAAAAAATCTCCTTTTTTTCATTAATGAGAGCTTTTGCTTTGTCAGACTAATTTCAGTTATTCTGATATTAAATTAAACCACAGAGAAGAGCACGCTTTTTTTTAGAAACAAGATTAAAGACAAAGAAAAAAAATGTCTTAATTATGATTAAGTAAATACTTTTTCTTGATGAAAAGGAAGGAATATTTTTTTTTCATTATTTATTTTTTAGCTTTCTCTATCAAACGAACGAAGTGAAAAATGTTTTTATCTGATCTTCTCATGATAGTAGGTTAACCATTTGGAAAAATATATCCATGTAAGGTGAAACAACCATGTTTGATTAAGTTGAAAAAATATTTTTGAGAAATTCGTTTTTATTGTTGCATTACGAAAATTAAACTTGAAAAATATAAAGAAACTTATCTATTTAGAATAAATGGTACATTTTATAACTTTGCCGTAGATATGACTAGTCAGATGATGTATTGCTTAAAAAAATTAACATATTTTAATGAAACATTTTATCCAAATAATTCTATGCACGTTCGTACTCCTGTAACATGATTCAGTATTTATCTAACAACCCATATTTATATATAGTTAATAAGGAATTTTCGTAGATAATCAGCATTATATTAAATACCTGACTTGAAAATTAACTTTTAGCACATCTTATTATATTTTAGTATATGTTTAATCATTTCGAAAAGTATATCCTTATAAATTTGAAGAGAAAAGTACCTGAATGTCTGATTTTTTATGATGAAGCATTGAACCCCTCATTGCACAACCTTTCATTTGTCTCTTTTAAGACTTAGTGTCCTGAAATTTTGAAATTATACTAGTCGCTTCTCGCACATAAAATTTTCCTTCTCTTTGAACAGAATTCATTTAACTGATACTGCTAAGTTGGTACCGTTAAAAGTCGTACTTTTGAACACTTCTAATCCAACTGACCTTTTCGGTGAAAAGTTAGCATTAAACTGCTAGCAAACGGTCTGAGCTGTGAAAGTGGTCCAGTAAAATTATGCTAGAATGATGGTAAAGCAACTGAATCCTCATAAAAAATTTGCTAATCCAATAACATGTTATACTTTTATTTTGCAGTAATTATGAGTTAAAATTATGGTACGCTGAAAGTTGTCAGAACTAACGTTTCATAAGTGATGTTGCAACAGGAAAAAATGTGGCGTATTTCACTGATATGAACTGTTTCAATTTACTTGTCTTATAAAAGTTTTCAGGTTTTAGAATTCTAAAAAAGTGGAAGCTGAATCAAATATACAGAGGCGTTAAAACTTTCGCTATCAGCCTCTCAGTTTGAGCTCAGCTGCAGATACGATTTTTGCGCGAAGCACGGCAGTACCGTAAACGCGGGCTACTTTGGCCCAGATTTTTATTTTTTCTCATTCTTTTCTCAATAATTTTGTAACTATTCTTATTTCCAAGCTGTGTAAACTTGTTTTACATATCTAGAGGTCTCTTAATTTAATTTTTGAATAGTGATCAATTTATTTCCAAGTATTTTTAGCCTTTATTAGTGTTTTGAATTAGGGCCAATGTTACTCATGCGTTTGGGTTACTTTGGCCTAAAGTGATTTTCTCTATTTAAAACCGCTGTAGAACTAACTAGAGTCAAAGAAATACTTGTGTTCATACGAAAAATTACTTATTAGAACGAAAAATACATTTAAAAGAAGTTTGAGTCACACATATTTGTTTAAAGAAAAATTATTATTATTATTAGTTTAATTTGTGTGTGCATACCTAGTTATTGTCTCAGAAAGAACCGAGAGAACAGTCATCTTTTCATCAGTTTTGAAGGTTGAATAATTTTATTAAGACAACACCATTCGTAAAACAAAGGATCCTAAATTTTTGGTCACTTCTAAAACTTTTTGGGGCATTCAATTTTTGCTCTCAACATTTGCTCCTTCTTCTCTCGCATCAACAGCTATTTTTGGAAACCTGAGCTCATTCCATTCTACAATAATAAAATTCCATAAACTTTCCAACAAATTTAACAATATTCGTAATATGTAGATGCAACTGGGTAAAGCTTTTTCTAAACCTCCTGCAACTTTTAATTCCTCTTCATCTTCCATAATGAAAGCCATGTAACTGAGCCCTGATGAATTGAGTCTACAATCTCTCTATTTATATGTTGACACGAATTCCAGGTTTTGTATTGTGTTTTTCCTGTTTAGAGTCTTAGTTTTAGCTATTCTTTACTTTTCCAAATCTCTTTGGTGGATTTTTTCAAGTTTTTATGCTGGGCCAAAGTAGGTCGTAATTTTTAGGTAAAGACATATGTTGGCATTGTCAATTAAAAAAAAAAAAAAACCCTAAACAGAAATGAGAAGTACAACCATACTACGCCATAGAATAGTAAATAGTGCTCATAAATAAGTACTAAAAAAACTCTTAGCTGATGTAGAACTGCTTCTACATATAGAAGTTTGAGAGGTTATGAAGGCACATGTTAGCACAAGGAATGCAGAACCACTAGTGTTGCTTCTTGAGCAGAGCTATAGAACTGCTTGGCATGCATAATTGTGTGCTTGAGGATGTTCTCTCGTGGAATATGTCAAAATATGTTGAAAAATTGTGCCCTGAAGGTTGACGGAGGACGTTGCGTCTTGTTTTTCATTTGGGCCAAAGAAGGACCCTAAGGCCAAAGCAGCCCGCGTTTACGGTATATACATTATTTTTTTCATAATCCCTTTAAAAATGTATAAACGGTGCTTCTCTGTATGTATATTCCTGCATTCATTTAATATATAAGGTCAATGAGACAATGCTTCTCTGCGTTTTTCCGCGAAGAATAGACATAGTTCATACTAATTAGTTCAAAAGCGAGAAATAAAGTACACTATATTACTAAAACAAAAAACATGCATTTCTTGAAACTTTTTAGAATTTTCTCCTCCACTGGTCAATTCTTATCCCCCCCCCCCTTGCCAATGAGTTAACCGAGCTGCGAGTAACATTTCTTCCTGACACAAGATAACGAATGAAATATTTTTCATCGTCAGAGGTGATTACGAGAGTCACTTGTCACAAGCGATTACGGGTTAGTAATTTATAGCGCGAGATTAGAAGAAGGGAAATTCCTCAGTACTGGAGTGTTGTCTAACATGCCACCGTGGATTGCGGTAATCCGTCTTTTCACCTCTAACTTGAAACTGAGAATCGCTTTGTCACCCATTTCCCCTATGCCACATTTTTTAAAAATCTGTTCCTACCCTTCAACTTGCCATTCATACTTCTACAAGTCTAAGAAGTTAGAAGAATCGATCGGTTGTGGGGGCTTCTGGGGCCAGTGTATGATAAAAGAGAAGACGGGATTAACAGAGAGATCAAGGAGCCATGAAAAATTAATGATGTTTTATTTTTCAGACAATAATCGATGAAGTATGTATTACTACAAGCACCTTGGTTAGGTCTGTAGGAAGTTAATGAAACTAGTTTCTGGTAGATTTTTTTAGAGTGCGTTTCTTATTGTTTGGTTAACTTTTTATCATTATGTGTTAAAAATCGGTCATTTTAAATTAGATAAATAAAATAAAGACTTTTTCCAGAAGCCAAAGAAAAAAAAAAATTAAATGATAAATTAAATGAAGTAATTTTCAAAAATATTAACTGCTCTGTTACACTACAGAGACGTAGCAAAGGGGAGAGATAGGGAGGGGGGAGGGTATATCTCCGCTTATGACTAAATAAAATTTTAAGCAGATAAAGGACTTATTATACTTGTCTACATCCGTATCTATCTACGTATATATCAATTATCGTAATACCCACAACATATAAAACACACTTTTAAATTAGCAATTTCGGGTTTAGAACAAAGATAATTTCCCAAACAGGTAATGTAATGTTATTTACTTATATAGATTTAGACATTTTGAAATTTGAAGATTCAAGTTAGAGATTGAAATTGGCGTAATATTTTGCTATCTGTTCGATGTAGTTCAAAAATTTTCAAACCGTTGCCGAAATTAAAAGACCACATAGTTTATTTTTATACGTACAACTCCCTCTAAAAGAAATATGAACTAAGATTATAAAGCTTCTACGTTATGTAAACGAATAAATTTAATTTACCTTCATGTACTTTACTGTTTCCGAATTCAGGAAAAATATTTATCTTTCCGAACCAGCGGAAAAGTTTAGTATTAATAAATTAATTGCCACCCGCCTTGTGTAGTCAGAGAAGTCTGACAGCGATGGGTAGGTCCCGGGCTCGAATCCTAGATTGAGCATGGATGTACTTACTCTCTCCTGCCCTTGTCCTTTCTTTGTGTGAATGGTTTCCTACCCTATAAGCAGTTCCTTATGGCATGTGTGCACTGTGGAAGTCGGACTTCACACCAAATTACGGTACAGTTGGAAAAGTGAAGCAGCGCACCCCAAATTGCCAGCTTAACTAGCACACGACACCAACAAATTAGTTTTAATTTGATAGATAATAAATGTGATACAAATTTTTTTAGCCTTTTGTGTTTTATAAGTGAAACAAATTATGATTTATTGCAACAACAACAAATTAATTTTAATTTGATAAATAATAAATGCGATACAAAAGTTTTGTAGCACAAAATTGCTTTCGTGTTTTATGTGTGAAATAAATTATGATTTATCGCATTAACTTATTTAAGATCGATTTTTATTAAATTAAACAATACAGTATAGAGTTGTTCTAAGCTCTGCTGAAGCTATTTCTTTTGGGTGTGACCTTCCTCCCTCTTCCACAAAAAATTTTCTGCCTAGGCTCATGCTCTAAGAAAACCGTTATACCCCCTAAAAACACCTCGAGAAGCAGTGCTTGAAGTGGTTTTAAATCCAAAATAACGTGACACTTTTCTCATATATGCATAGCACGGTAATGATCAGAAAATGTAAAATCGGAAGGATGTAGCCCCTTTATGACCGCTGAATGCTCAAACGCTAGCAGTGAAGCAGAACTTTCTTCCTGTTGTGCTGGGGGGAGCGCCAAAGAAAAGCCGGAAAAGAAATAAGAGAAGCTCTTTGTTTCTTCTCGTAAGTCATGGTAGGGTGAAGACCTTTCATATGGATATGTGTTTCCGGATAATTGGGTTTTTGAGCACTTATGGAACTAAATGCTCTGTATGGCATGCATTTGAATTTCAATCATAAGGCAGTGATTTCTGAATTTTATCATTCTGTTTGAAAGTTTGGAAGGGGAGTGTTTCGAAGGCTTTATTAAATTTTAATGAAAATGGTTTTGATGGAAAAATTTTCTTCTTACAGATCAGCATGAGCAGTATTTAGCAACGGAAGTGTAATTTTAAGTTTCAGGAGGACGTATGCCGTAAAATGGTCCAAGGGCCATTTTTCGATGTTTTCAATAAAACTTCCGTAAACATCTTTGACTTAGAAAATTGAGGACTTAAACAATGGTAGCTATATATCCCGTCTTTCAAATGAAATGTTTAAAAAAAAATCAAATTTGTAAGGAAGAGGAAGGGAAATTTTTTCCCCGTGGCCCATAGTTGTACCTCAACGGGGTACAATTATGGGCCACCCCATTTTAACCTAGAAAACACATTGAAAACTTGATCTGGCCTGCACTGTCAAAAAAATTTCCTGAAAATAACGGATAAAGTACCGGCAGCAAAGTTGCTGTAAATATTACGTTTTCGTTAAATTATTTTCCGTGACTTAACAGAAGTTCCATTTCTCATTTCTCCGTTTAGTTCTGTTCTTCCATTTATAAATTTTCCGTGATTTAACGAAAATTCCATTTCTCTTCTTTCCGTTGATCTATTTTTCCGTTTTTATATTTTCTGTGTCTTTACAGAACTTTCGGTTCTTGATTTTTCGTTGCGCCATTTTTTCGTTTCTCATTTTCACATATTTTACTGAAATTTCATTCTCGTTTTTCTATCCTATGTTTAAAATGATATATAATAGAAAAATAGTTAACTATTCAAAAACTATTATTTTTTTAATTTGTATTTATTACTCATATATTTTAAGTGAAAGTTTTGCTTGATAACTTACCTTTCAAGCATCTATCTCGAAATTTGCACCTTTAGATGAATAAAATAATCGAAAAGTACCAACAAGGAAATTAGTGGATTTGAATATAACACCAATTTTTTGATGCTGAAACTGTTCGATATTTCCTTCCACATCTCCTCGTACATATTCTGGCGTGGCATGGAAAAGCATACATGAAAAATAGAATTTTTTTTTTTTTTTTGCAGAATGAGTCAAGTAAAAAACCATTAAAATTGGTTGACTTTATCATGGAATATTATACCTGATGGAGAGTACCGCATACCAATTTACTCTGTTTAAAAACAGAATCACTGACATACACGTGAAGAATTTTTTGCTCAGATGATGTATACCCCCCCCCCCCCGGGTGATTTTCGCATTTTTCACTCATTGGAATAGCAACATAGATTTTTAGTGCATAAGCATTATACTTAGGCTAAACATATCAATCAGTTCGTTTTACCCGAAATGTTTTTACAAGAAACTTACAATAATCTCAAATAAGTTGTTGGATGACATCCTAAGGAAATAAATTAAATAATTTATATTTTTTATTATAAATGAAATCCCGAAAGGAGTAATGAATGTTTCCAGATTTCTAAGTAGTCAAGAAAACTTATTCTTGTCAAAATTGTAATTGTATTTTCAAATACTAACAATCTATGACTTTTCGCAAAAAATATAACAGCAAGAAATACTTTTATTTAGAGATTCAAAATGTTTACTTTCAATCTGTCAAAAAAAAAAAAAAAAAACTGAGTGGTTTTTTTTTGTGTTGCTCGCACACCACGATAATCTCCGGTTGATACGAAATGTTGGCCATTTAACGTTTTAAGAACTTCAAGAATACAACGCGTTAGAGCAAAAACAGTAACTTTATAATAGTTCTATAAATTCTTAATCAGCTACCATCGGAATTCTATGAAATGCATATTAACAAGAAAAATACATTTCTATATTAACATGTACAAAGATATTCAACAATACTTACATGTGACCAGCGGTGCTAAATTTAAGTGTCTCCATTGCATATCTGGACACAAGTAATCCAATAGCCTTTATTTTAAATGGATAACACGAGATCCTAAAACTATTCTCACCGCTAGAAGACACAATATGACTAACGAATAGAATTGTCCGTTAGACGACGAACGTCGTCTAACGGAATAGAATTTCGAAGTATTGAGAAAAATAATACACCGCAATAATATTCTAATACTGACTCAGTAAAACCCACATCAAATCACCTGGGCGATCAAAATACATCTGCCTGTCTGAAAATGGCGCAAACATTTATCCAAACTTACAAAGCCCAAAGACGTAAAAACAGTTTCGACATAGTACGAGTATATTACTTTCCAGACATGAAATAGCAAGCTATCTATTTTGTCTACGGCATCTGAGTTGTTATTCTAAGTAAGCTTTTAATTAACAAAATGTAACAGTGCGATTTAATTAGCACTATCAAAAAGCGATGTTTATCATAACTTGAAGGCTAATCAGAATACTAACAAAGTACAGCACAGCGGCAACCCTAGAAATGGAAAAATTCTGTTTTCATTACTTTCTTTCGTGATATTTCTGTTGTTATAAGGAAAAAATACGTTTTGAAGCATTACGGAAATATTCTGTTAAAATCAGTCGGAAAACTACCTGAACTTTCAGGTTTTTTTTAACAGTGTGTTGCTTTCGGAGGTTACAATTTGTCCTCTGCTTGAAAACGTATCAAGAATTTTTTAGTCCATCATTTACCTTTTTTTAAAAACATTTTTAAGGTTTAATCATAACTTGTCGTCTTGAGTGATTAATAAAGTTCAACATGATAAATGTTGGTAACGTTATGTATTATTCACCTAGGTTTTGATATAGAAACATTTGAAAATTAGAAAATTCTCACCAATTGAAGGCTAGGTACCTATAGTTCAGTCTCAATAAATATGTAGGTCCGAGAAGTTTTAATGGAGATCAACAAACATTTTAAAACCCGAAACGTTAAATCACATTTCACATTCCGAAGCTCATCAAAATAAATATTTTTAAAAAATTATCTCAGTTTATATCTGGTTCGGAATTCAGTCAGCACCTTCTGCAAAATCTTTTGTGAATATGGGCGATAGGGCGACCCCCAAGCTTTCTTCTGTCTTTTCTTGACATTATTTACAATAAATAACACAAAATAAGACGAAAGCATCCTTACAGAGAATTGAATGAAACTTCAAGGCACTAAAGAACGCAAAAGATAGGTGGCCCATTGTTGTACCCCAACATTCCAATTTCCGATAAATGTTGAGAGCTTGTGAAAACTATGAGACATTTAAGTCAACTAGCGGCTTAATTCATAATTGACAAAATAGTAAAGCAAATCTGAACTTACCAGATCATGTAAAACAGTATAAGAGGTCTGTGAGTCTAATCACGCATTAAGAACGATAATTTTTCTAAGGCATGCAACACCAATGGCAATCTCTGATCTAGCGTCTTTAGCTACCTAAATGTTTACATTACCTGGTGAATTTTTTTGGCGCTCATAAGTTCATAAAAAGGGCCACTAGAAAGCAAAATCATCACCATGGCAACAGTGGCCCATTGTTGCCTTCCTTGGCACAAAGTTGTGCCATTTTACGGTACAAGAGACGTAATAGTGAAAGTAGAGAGTATTAGTAAAACAAAGAGACGTATTAGTAACAGTACAGCAAGACGGATTATTAATAATAATAATAATAAAAAAACATTTGGAACTAAATTAGTATAAGGTCCTTGCAAGTTTTTTTATTCCCTTCTTCAAAACAATCTTACAAGCAATCAGAATGTCTTGCACCGAGCGCTTACAGCGTAGCTCAAAATAGATATTTTAATGCAATAAAGGAAAATTTAACAATTTATGTCTTTTTAAAACTGGCTCTATCATTGCGGTATGTGTGTTGTCTTCATAAACTTTAGAAACTATGAGAAACATTAAACGAAAACTTTTTTTTTCTAAGTTACTCCTTAAATCATTTTGCCAAAACTTATTCATCAACATAAAACTACTTCAAAAGTAAAGTTACATTAGATCATCTCGTCAACGATATATTTAATCTAATACCGTTTCACCAGCAGGTGTGATTCTTAGTTAAATATGTTTGTTTAGAAAGTAGTAAGCCGACAGATTGTTTCATAGACTGATTACTTCATCTAGACATGAATAGATGGTTTCGTTAAATTGCTTCTTTCTTAAGCAAATCATTTCGTCAAGTCAACATTTCAGATAATAGTCAGCTTAAAAGGCATGCTTAGACAGATGGATATTTTTGTCGACAATTATGATTTTAGTAGATGTAGGAGCAATTGGCACCTTTCTTTGATTCGTTAGGTAAATATATCATTGTTTCCTGCAATACATATAAAAAACAGATTCGTTCATCGACAGATATTGCACAGGGATTTTGGTGCTGATAATTTTTTAACTGATTTCGTGTGAAATTGATGCCCTGAATTCAAATATGACATTAGTTTTAGCCTAAGAGTTCAAACTTCTAAGGTATAACATTTTAGTGAAACATAGGTGACATGGATTTAAGCTAAAACAATAGACCAAACGGAACATAAAACATGGAATTTTGTTCAATATTACAAATATTCAGAGCTCTCAGTTCGGTCAATAAGCAAAAACGCAATAGATTTCATTTCATTTCAAATAAGTATTATCAAAGTAATACCGAATCAACATTCACTGATAATTTTTTATCATGTAACTTTTGTATAACATTTTAAAATTTAGTTCTTTTTTGTACACAACAACCTTTTAATTATTTATATCCAGCATAGCATTTGTACAAGCATTAACTCTAGAGTTCGCTTTTATAATAAACTTCTCATTCCTAAATGACATGAACACAATCGATCGTTCAAATTTCTGAATTTCAATACTTGCACGAACGGAAAATTATCTTCAAAATTCTAGAGAGCTCCAGAATCAAATTTTCCACGACATCGAATCCCCAGCTATTGATGCAGAAGTAAGGCATATCCCGTATATTGCAAGGGAAGTTGCAGGGAGGAATTATCTGATATGATCAAAGACTGCGAGGAACGCATACAAGAGTAAAGAAACTTTTCTAAAATTGAAATATGGGATGAAATCCTCAATAGATAATAGATAGGACAAAGGAAAGTATTCGAAAATATTGGAATGGAAAATAAGTTTTGAAATTTTAAACGGATTCATTTTTATTATTCAGCATTTAAGCTCTTTGTCTAAGGCAAAGAATTTTGTACGTTTGAGGAGTTTCCCACCAGCAAAATAGTCCTAGAAAATTTAATGGAAGTGTTATGGATATTATAAAGATATAATTTACTTGAGACAGATTTTTTTGAATTATTTTCTCGCACGTCACTAATGGCATTAAAGTGCTTGAGGATGGTATTTTCTAGTATTTCACAACTGGGATTATGTCTAGAATGAACTTACTTCTATTTGCGTTTCTTCAGGAATGTCACTCGAAATTAAGGACCTCGGTATATGAAGGGGACGAATAGCGGTGCCCCGATGGACTGTGACCTCACAAAAATCTCCTTCTTCGGCAAATTTTATCTGACGGTTCTGCAAAAACATCATCATTCGGCAAAAGTTGGAAATCTATTCGGGAAAAATTATCATCATTCATCGAAAAGTAGAGTTCCGTTCGGCAAAACTCGTTTCCGTTTTTGCGCCCGTGAGTACGGCTCCACTTTCAGTCGTTTTTGTGTTTTACCATTAAATACACTGGCCTCAAAAAGTTAAGGTTTAGCATGTTTTTCGAAGCTCGTATCTTTATGAGTGAGAAAAAAATATGCAAATATCAAGCTTTCGTACTTTTGTGTGTAAGTTGTGTTGATTTTCAACTGTTGTTGGCAGTTTCGGTGACAATAGTCAATAGAATTAAGAAAATGTCTCAGAAACGCCGTTTGCCCGATTCGTTAAGGTGGCGGGCAGTTAGATGGATGGAAATGGGATTGTCTCTGGCTGATGCTGCTAGACGTCTCAGTGTGCCTCGTAGTGTTGTTCAGAGAGTTCTTAACATGTGGAACCATCTTCTTCTTGCACTGAGCGTTCACTTTTCTTGTGAGCTCCGAGCTCGATCTGGTTTCTTCCCATTTTGTACTG
Organism: Uloborus diversus; assembly: GCF_026930045.1. Classification (NCBI taxonomy): domain Eukaryota; kingdom Metazoa; phylum Arthropoda; class Arachnida; order Araneae; family Uloboridae; genus Uloborus; species Uloborus diversus. Next base: position 62,369,661 of record NC_072733.1, read on the forward strand.
AGTAGTGAACAATAGAATGTATATCCCGCTCTTAGTAAATTAGTGTTATTAAATATTAACTTTAAGAGATTCTTTTTTACAGTGCGCGCTCTCAAGCCAAATTAGCATAAGCATCCAGGAAATAAAATAATTAGTTTCCATTATACAATGAACATCTTAGGTATATATAAAAAGAGAAAAACATAAAAGACACATGTTAAACTATTCAAATTAAAGGTTCGTGTTAAGCCACTATCTATCACAGGCTGCAAGACATTGCAGCCTGCATTGCTGTTTCCTTGAACACTATCTCTGATGTGACTGATACAAAAAGAGACGACACTGACTAGAAAAAGTGCACATTGTTATAAAATGAGACTTTAAAACGTCGTACAATGAAAATAACATCCAAGCAAGAATTACCAGGAATTAAATTTCTGATAAAAAGCTGTAAATAGAGATATTAACGTCGATTAATAACTTCCTTCGTAATTCATGTCCATTACGATAAAAATTACTACTTTGTTGTAAGCGTAAAAATGAAATGAAAATTAAATATGCAGTAACATCTGCCGTAGCATTTACAGAAAAAGCATACCATCCAGCATCCAGTGAAGTCATTATGACCTAAAATAAACCAAACAAGCGGGTTTTGAGATAGCATCTCCTACCTTTTCTCGAAATACGGAGAAATTCTTTAACTTTTTTGCTTTGGTGCTAAAACTGCGTATTTCTTAACCCCCTAAATCCGACAGAGCTCCGAATGGATCCAAGCCTCGATTTCGAAAACGAAAAAGAGTTACTGAAAAAGTCAGTTCAAGGGGTCGAAACCGCCTAAAAAAGGTCAGTTTAGGCATTAGGGGGGTTGAGAAATTCCCAATTGTAGCACCGATACCAAGAAAGTTTGAAACTAATATGTTTTCCTTTACATCTTACTATTGCAATATGTGTAAATTAAGTGGTGGGTTTTTCACTGCTTACACTTGCAGCCTTTTCTCTCGTAATTGTTTGATTTATTATTTCCTTCTTCAGCCATAAAGAAGACTCAATTATTCGACCATATTCACTCTTTGTTTTAATATCACGAACAAATACAGTATAGTGCTATTTTTAACAAAAATACTATTATTATTAATATGATATCTCTATCTATAAAACGCATTACATAAATGATGATTGTAGGAAGAAATAAAAGTAATGAATTGATGCACGAAACCATTCAGTTAAGAATAAATAATATATAAGGTGATCAATCAAGGTTATCAATAAAGAATGCACATATATACGGAATCCGTTCATGTGTAACTGTTTGTGGCTAATATATCATTTAAAGGTTTTCACTAACATTTCTCTTGTTCTATATAAAGATCTAAGATTGATGCAAGATGTTTTATTTACTGTTATAGGCTATGCGTTTCTTCATTTATGGCCTGAGTTATGTTTCGAAACAAGATTTTATTTCTTCAATTGAATTAAATGATACATTAAAGAAAATAGAAAGCTTAATGTTATATTATTAAAGCTACATAATATCATTCTTTTTTTTTCAGATAAAGCAACTATCTAAAGAAAATAAACAACAAAGAAAGTAAAATTTATGGGCAATTCCTTTGGTGCCCGAAACTTTAACGGATTTAAGGGACAAAAAGAAAGAAAACTGTGAACAGTTTTAAGGCTATGTACTTAAATAGCAAGTTAAAGACGGAAAGGTAAAAAGCAGTATTAAATCATTTATTGTTTCTAATACATGAGACGTTTTCTTGTGTTTGAAATGGCTAAAATTTCCCGCTCACTAAGCAAGAAAACAATACTGTCCTAAAAGCTAAGCTTTAGAGTTATTTTAATAACAGAGGAAGAAAACGAATTACTTAGTTTTACGACTAATTCCGGAACTTTAAGAGAGCTACTCTATAAACGACGACCCATCGTTCCGTCTTACAACAAGAAAGAAACGTTTAAAAGTGGCAATATCATAAAAGGACATTTGCTATGTTCAAATAAATCAGTTCTCAGATCTTTATACATCATATGCTCCGTAATCTTTGATTGCTATTGGGAACTTAACTTCCAGGCATTTTTTTCCTTGACTAAGTTTATTTATGATACAAAAGAGCCAACTCAGAAACACAGGTTAATAGTCTTGCGGTTTGTGCTATCGAGTAGTGTTACAGTCGCCATATTTTATGGCATAACTTAGTCTACTTTACGGCACCAGATGGCAGTAAAATCATCGCCGGAAGTGAAGTTACTAGCCGCTGGCTGCTTCATTTCAGTGTCGAGATTGTTATGTGGGTTCTAAATCAAGTAACTTTGCGTGAAAAGTAATTGATCAAGAATTAAACATTAAGTTTCTCTGTTTCGACCATAATTTGTGCTGCTGATTTTTTCCCTTTTCTCCTCACTGTTTTTTCTTTTAACGAACTTTGTTTATCAAATACGTTTTTTAATGTGACTTTTGGCCCTTGTCAAAACTAGCTATTCAATATTGTGGAAGAAGATTTATTTTTCGAATAAAGCTTTTAAAATGTTTCGCGAATTTGTTTTTTTTTCACGATTGTTACTTCTTACAAAATATTTTTTAAATTATAAATTGTAGTATATGGTCGTGTTCGAATAGAGTTACCGATTAACTGGGGCTTACCACTGACCAGGGACTAACCAAAAGCGTTTTATCGAATGACCTATCTCTTGCCAAGTCCCACCTTTTAGCTCTAGGCCTTTGATCGATAGAGTTACTGCGATTAGCCGATTGTGTATGAAAAATTTTGTGTATATTCATCGCACTAATCAGCGACGTCATCAAACTTCATGAAACCAACCACCTGGATTAACTGGTAACTCTATTCGAACACGACCTATAATGTTAGTTTTTGATATTTAGAAATGGTGTGTAAAACTTGATTATAACGAAGCATAACCAACTAAATATTAAATTTTAGTAATGCATTCTCGCGAACATAAAAACTAAGAACATATGATCACAGTAATAGTTCAGCAGTAAAAAGTGTAGGAAAAATGATTTGTTATGAAATAATGAAGAAGAACTCTTCCTTTCACGTCTCTTTCCAAGGAAGAGACATCTGCTAAAAAGCTTTGGCAGTTCTTTAGAAGCATTGGTTTACTAAAACTAAATCAGTCTTTGGATCCAAAAGCTCAGTATTTTGCATTGAAAAGGGGATTTTTTGTAACCCCGAAACACGTGTCTGCGTAATCCCTTAATTTTGTACAATAAAACATTGTTGATTTTCTTTTACTTCTCTGCACAAAAGTATTTATTTATTTCGCATTGGTTTACTACGTTATATGGTCAGTGTTTCCGTTTTGTGAGCTGTGGATTTTGTTTAGTATATTTGAGTATGTCTTGTTAATAGTTCCTCTGTAGATGGCGTAAGATTTGAAAAAAAAATTGTTCATAATTTAAATTGCATTATCTGAAACATAATGATTTAGTTTACTCCAGTTTTTTTTTTTTTTCGAAATTTGTTAAAATATAAATGATAATCTTCCAGTATTTTAATAGAACGAATTTCATACTGACCTAATATTAACTAATTACTTTCTTGTTACATAAGAAAGATGCATGTTTTCTTCAAAAATGGACTCTAATTATGAAAAAGGTGTAGTAATTTGAAGCTTGATCCAACTGAGAAAAATTGCTTACATTTAAAAATTGAAGTTGAGAGACGGAAAAATAGACTCGTCTTGTTCCAAAAGGATATTCTTGTCTTTACGCGTAAGTAGGCGAAAAAGGGACAGTTTGATGGGACCAAACTAAAAAATAAAGAAAGCACTGTAAAATGAAAACTGTTCAGTATTTTCTTTCAGTCGACTGAGGTCTATTATGAAGAAGGTGCAAAGGGTTGGAGAAAAAGGAGTGGATTGGAAGAGGTGTTGCAAGACTAATTACACTGATTAAAACCCTTAAAGCAGCTTTATACTTACCATATTAACTACGCAGCAAACGGAAAACTTAATCAAATAAAATGTGATTCAAATTGTTATCGTTCTTTTTACCTGCGTATTTATTGATTCCTTGTCATCTGATATTACGTGTCTTTATTACAATATGATAAAGTTTCTGTATTTCATGTTTATTCATTGGAAAAAGTAAGTCCAGATACCTTGTCTTTCCTGACGTAAAACTTCGGAGAATTGTTCCTTTCCTGCGTGAGAATGGATGTTTGAATCATTTAACTTGATTTAGTATGACATTCCTACCACAAAATAAATCATAGCTCTTATCTCTTGTCGAGATTCGTCTTAACTTTCTAAATACTGTATAATTTCTCACTGTATTTGTACATTTGTTTCGTTTATGTCACCACTACTATATTTTTACACACAGTTTGCTTGCGGTGTAATGAATATACACGCATTTTGGTGCACAAACAGTGCATATGTTTCTCTTTTCAGTTTTCAAATTATTTAAACCAACGATTCTCAACCACCGGTGAGCGAAAATTCAGACCGGTCTGCGGAGGTTTTTACCTATATGGGATGAAAAATCATTTTCAAAGACATTAAAAAATAAAGAAATCAAAGGCATTCCATTAAAACGTCAAACATCGGAATGCATTCCCATGAAGTTTGTAATAAATTTTCCTTTACATTCAATAAGGATCAGTAATGATAATTAACTTCTGTTAAAAGACGTAATTTCATATTTTCGCGTTTAGTACTGTATTGAAGGTTGTGTACTTAAGAGTCATTTTCTTTAAAGCTGGACACTTTTGATGGTTGGTGTCTTCAATTTTCGTAAAAATTTCGGGATGTGTTAGTGGTTATAAAAGAAACTTCACTTTTTCTTATATGATAAGAAAAAGTGAAGTTTCTTTTTTAAGAAACTGATTTGTTTGTCCTTGAGTAGGGTCAAAGTTTAAGGTCATGAAAAAAAAGAGCCAAATATATGATTCATGAAATACACCGCCAGCTCAGTCATTTCCAGCCGAGGACTGCACTTTCGTGCTCATTAGCACTCATCAGCTCAGCATACTAGTAGACTATCACAAGGTAGGTGCTAGTTCTGTATTAGCTACCAGTTTGTTTGGCACTCTTGGCTTCCTTAAGAGGTTTTCCATCTCCAGCTCAGTCACTTTCCTATGCTTTCGTTTCTCTTAGCTTTAGTAGTTAAACGGTCTCCAAGTCGATGATTTTTCAAAAATGGTCAAGTTTAGAGGTCAATAACTTTGATCGCGACGGATCAACAACTTTATCACACTGCTGTAGTTATAGTTATAGTGGTGTAGTTTAAGGTTCATGTTAGAAACCCATGGCAACAAATCAACTTTTTTTAAGTACGCGGTCTCAAAGTTGATAATTTGAAACAACAAGAATCAAAGTTTTAGTTCAATTACTCTACAACGCCTGATTCAATAACTTTGAGCAAGAGCTGTAATTATGCTCTACATCGTGTAGTTTTAGACTCATGTCAGAAAAACATGAGATGTAATCATCTTACTTAATTAAACGGTCTCAAAAATGATGAGTTCAGTATAAAAGAGCATTTTTTCATGGGTTTATATGCGTGCTACTCAAAATCTTATAAGCTCAAACTCACATAAATATTAGAACAAATCAACTGCCAAATGTACTTTAAGCTCCCAAAATTTCATGCTTCAAGTGCAATAAAGTTTTCTGTAACCTTGACCACAGCATGGTAATTTTTCTCACAAAGCTGATCCGCCATTTTGGAGCACTATATTTTGGAGATCCTAGATCCTCACAATTCTGATCTCGGAAGCTGAAAATTAGCATCAGGTTAGTTTCCAAGACATCTCTACGCCTATATAAAATTTCATCCTATTCGGGGATGATCGAGCGGGGACAGTTTGAAAAATCAGGTCAGTTGACGTGGAATCACTCTGATATAAACATTATACACATTTCACCCGCATCTTTTTTCATTGTCTAACAAACCAGTGTTTTTTTTTTTTGTCTTTGTATTTATGATTTCACTTTTGAGTCAAGTTTAATAAATTTATTTATTTATAAAAGTTTTATTAGTAAGTAGTGTATATGCAAATTTTATTGTAATTATAAACTCAATCTCTTACCCAATTGCAATCCTCTTCCTAAAATTAGCATTGATTTATGTTCATTATAAAATCAAAAATAACCAAAGATGCATGTGAATTGTCACAATGTTATATTAGAGTGATTCCACGTCAACTGACCTAAATTTTTAAAACTGTCCGTGCTCGATCATCTTCGAATGGGATGAAATTTTATAAAGGTGTAGAGATGTCTTTGAAACTAACCTGTATGCAAATTTTCAGCTTCCGAGATCGGAATCCTGAGGATCTGGGATCTCCAAAATGGCGGATCAGCTTTTTGAGAAGAACTGACATGTTATGGTCAAGGTTACGGAAAATTTTATTAGACTGGAAGCCTGAAATTTTGGCATTTGGCTGTTGATTCGTTCTAGTATTTATGTGAGTTTGAGCTCATAAGATTTTGAGTAGCATGCATATTAACTCCTGAAAAAACGCTCTTTTATACTGAAATCATCATTTTTGAGACCGTTTAATTAAGTAAGATGATTAAATCTCATGTTTTTGTGATATGAGTCTAAAACTACACCACGTTGAGCCAGAGCTGAATTGGGGCAAGACATTGTACTAGTAGCCCTGGTAGGTGCTGCTGTACAGCATGATTTAGAAAAAAATTCAATGAAAGTCTACCTAGGACGTAATCTTCAAACACGTTTTACTCAAAACTTGAAAATGCCCACTTGCATCCCTTTGCTTCTCACTGCCTCATATGACGTAGCAATAATATCACTCAAGGCTCCAGTACTCTGGGGTTCACTCAGGGTGTTCTTGCCACTCAACCATCCCCCAGTCCGTGCACATGTGCTTTCATGCCGGCATGTTTGTTATATGTATCATGGTTAATATACATATCTATGTAGAGGAAAACAATGGAAATGTTACTTCTCTTCCCAACACCACATTTATGCAAAGAAAGATTTTTATTTATGACAGTATTCAAAAAAGTTTAGAAATTGGCTTTGAATTGTTTCATCACTTCGACTCAGCTTGATTAATTTTCAAACCCGTAGTTGAAAAGTTAAGTGAAAAAGAGCAGCAGCAATCCTTTTATTGTTATGGGTCACATGAACGCAATATAGAGTCTATCTCTTGAAATCAGAGAATTTTAATGAAAAAAAAAATAAATAAAACTCCGGTTTGTAATATGATTTCAAATTTTAACGGACCGCTGGTAAAAAAATGCTGATAAAAACTGATATCGACTGAGTAAAAGATAACGAGTTTTAAACATTCAAAAAATTATGAAAATCAGATTATTTGACAGCTTTTTTCTACCTTCCAATTGATCAAATATTACAAACTTTACGCGATATTTTTCTTATTTGAAAATCACTTCAAAGTAGCTCTGTACTTTCATAAACATATTTTACAACTAATTGTGTAGCAGCATTTGTACAACAAAGCTTTTTTTTCTCACGGAAATATTTCATTTATTGCAAATCTAATTCCTGAAACTCTTTTATTGATTCTGTAAGTTATAAGGTATGTTTCTTTTCCTTTATTTATGATTTTCTTTGATCGACCTAATTTTGTACTATCACTTCCAGTGATTGAAAACACATGAATAGATTCTATGAATTTTTCGAAATATTCTTATTTTTTTTTTTTTTTTGTATAATTAAATCTAAAATAAATAGATAAAATACCTAGATTGCCCAGTGAAGCACTTCCGCATTGAGGATGTAAAATAAGTTCATAATCTTTATTTTACAGAAAAAAAAAACTTAGCAATACTGTATACATCTAATTACACTATTCATAAAGCTACTGCTTTGAATTAATTTTTGAAGTTGGTGAAAGTGCTGTCCCATTATTAAAATATTCTTTGCAAATATTGCAATTGATAGAGATCTTGAGAGGCTGTGAAGTACAAAGTGAGAGTGTTCACACATTTAGAAGTTTTACTTTGCTGTATTAAAATTATGCTAATTTTATTAAATTTACCAGTTTATTTTGCATGCCATTTCTGAAGCTTTTCAAACTTACCCTAAATAACAGGACAGCTTTGAACAAGGCTAGCAATTCATTTTAAATCACTTTAATAATTAGTTTTTCTTAATTTTGGATTACGATACAATTGTTTGGGAGCATTTCTTCCGTTTTATATCACCTCATGCAATTAAAATAATATGATTAAGGCAGCTTGAAAGAGAAATTGCATCAGTTAATCATAATGAGACGAGAGGGACTAAGATGGCATTTCATAAAACCGCAAAACGAAGTAGTTTGCTGAAATTATAAAAGTTATTGAATATAGTTATTTATGCATCAATATAGTCATACATTGAATGCATGCAACAATGCTGCATCAGGTTGGAAGCAAAAAAAAAAAAAAAAAAAACAGAATTCCCATCAGCTAAACTGCTTACAATAATCGATTGGGTAAAGGACATCATGTGTGCAAACCAGTGCTGCGAACGTCAGAGTGAAACTGATCAAGGTTATGACTCCAACTCCTAAACCCCAAAATTATTACGACTCCAACTCCATTTCTTTGAAGACGTTTGCATCATCAAGAAAAATGATCTTTTCTTTGATGATGCAAATATCAAACTAGTACCGGCTTCACGTCAATGAATCGAAAAAATTTCGTCAACAAAAGTATATTCGGCACCATAAATCTAGAAATGCTTCTAGCCACCGTTAAAATGTCTTTTGTTTCTGACATTGGTTAGTTTGAATGCAAAATACATTTTAGAATTGAAAATGCTTTTAAGCAAGAGAAAGAACGTACAGCAAAGAGTGACCGAACTTTGGAAATAATGGTGAAATATTCACATTATATAGAGTAGTCCGACTGGTGAATAAAAATCAAGATTGGAAAATTTTTATGGCAGCCAGTGGCCATAAAAATTTTTTAAAAGACATTTTTTTCTAGTTGCTCTATTTTTTGGAAGACAAAAAAGGTAACTAAATATCAAACCAACTTCTAAATTGCTACTAAAACGGGGAAAAAAAACATAATGCAAAATAAAGGCTAACTAACGACATTAATGTTATATTGTATGATCAAGTTTTAACTATGCGAGAGAAAAATAATTTCATTTCAAAGAGAAATCTTTTCTGAGTACTTAAAATTGCAATAGTACATATATATATATATATATATATATATATATATATATATATATATATATATATATAAAATATATATAGGTCATTTTTTAAGAAAACGTAATTTTTGAAATCAAATATTTTTCAATTTCAAAACCTTTTGTTTTCTTCTTTTTTCATTCTTACATGAAAGTGTTACCTACTAGAAGTAACCATGTAACCATAAAAAATGGTCCAGCTAAGTTCCAATTATTTTTCTGATAAATAAAAAAAAAATAAATAAATAAAAAATGACTTCTTCACGGAAATTAAAAAAAAAAAGAAAAAACTTTTAATATTTAAAAATAGAGGCCAATTTAATGTCAAAGTAGTAATTTTGTTAATTGTGCAAACAATCATCTATTTTAATGATTAGTGGGAGTAGAATATTCAGCTCTCTTAATTAAAGTACGGCTTAGTTAGTAGTTTCAAATGTATGTTAAAAAATAGTATCTAGTAAATTTGAGGATATACTGACAATTTATAATTTTAGTAGAATGCCTATTATTGCTGTATTTCCCCTCCATCAGTTATTTTCACCTCAGAAATAATGACATTGATAAGGCCTGTCACGGAGGTTAGGATCTTTCCCTTAATATAGGCCTAATAGATACATTTTTCATGGAAAATTTTTTTCTTTGTTGCTACAATCTGCACATGTTAAGCAAATGAAAACATGTTCACTTCTTTTTTTACATTAATTTACACACCTGAAATTTACGTTCACGGAGGTGAAAAGTCAGAATAACCACGCTAAGTTTTTAAAGCAAAATCTATCTTTTTGTTTGTCGACAAAAATTTCACCACTTCTTTATGGCTGAAAATAAACAAGGGGGCTCCCTTGTATCATGGAAAATAAATTTTGATGTCATTACTACCACGTGTTAATGAGGAATGGCATTTTGTGTTTAGGTAACGAAGGTGAGAATTTATTGTGTGACATGACTCCTTATCCTTCTAAAACGAACTAAAACACAGTATTAAAAAATTAAACATACTTAAACAATTAGTATTTGAGACACTTGTGAAGGGAATAATAAATAAATAAGTATATACTTTTAATTAAACAAGTTATTAAGGCAGCATAAGCAGCCACACAAGGTGTGTGACATGCCACGGAGGTGAGAATTCACATGTTGTGGATCAAAAATATACTAAAATAAAAATTACAATTAAAAAATTGTTGGCAGGTTTAAATAGATATATTTTTGATGAAATTAAAAATCATTGTTAAATGAATTGTTCCCTAAAGATTTTACTGTAAAGGGCGTGTGACAGAAAAGTTACACTTTTTGGAGAATGACGAATATATATATATATATATATATATATATATATATATAATATATATATATATATATATATATATATATATATATATATTATATATATATATATATATACGGCTGTATCCATTCACTAATCGGCTTATCCAATTTATACATTCCGCGTATTTGAATATGATTAAGTTTATTGGAACATATATTATTACTACATTATTTCAGATATTTTATTCAGAAGACACCATTCTTGTTGACTGCATAGTAAAATATTTTATGGTGAATAAAGATCTAGGTCCTATCTGAATGGTTATCGAAAAAAAAGAACGTTTCTTTAACTACCCACTTATGATGATATGATGATAAAAAAAAAATATCATAACATTAACATTTATCCGATACAGATAAAAACGCAGAATCGAAGGGCGAAATGTATAACATGAATTGAAACAGTCTCTTTTTAACTCACGCTTATACATAAGATCCTTTGATATCTTATATCGATTGAAGTGCGCTTTTATTAAACTCATAGTAGCGATGCAAATGTTTTCATTTCGTTACCTAATTCGGTAAATTTAAGGATGTTAACTACTAAATAGCAATTTCCCTATTAGTTAAATTTTACTACTAAAGATCTTAGTACTGACAAATAACTTATTGACTGTGAACTGTGATCATTGGAACAAAATAGATCAAAGCTAATAAGAAGTTTGTTTCAGAATAAAAACGTACAAATGACACTAGTTTAACAGAAAAATCCAAGCAAATACACCAAGTGTCTCGAGTGCATTTTTTTATAAAATATGCATCAAAAGAGCTAATAATCTTTCAAGGTTTTTTTTTTTTTTTTTTCAGTTTCACAAAATATTCTTTGATTATAAAGCGTACATAATTTAGTCGTGAGTAACAAAACTTACATCAAGGCAAAATAACTTCCTTAGAGGCTGTCTATAAATGACGTCACACATTTTTTTAACATATTTGCCCTCCCCCCTCTCTTGTCACAAAGTGGCACATTTCACAACACACCTCCTCTCCTCGTCACATATGACACTACCACTGTTTAAAAAAAATCATGAAATTTTACGGTAAAGGTTACTGGTATACATGTTGCCAGTATTTTTTACCGTAAATTCCATTTTTACTGTACATTTTACGGTAGGATAAACGCGAGTTAAAAAATGCAAAATACAAGCAGCAGATTCGATCTCTTGACCTTCGGATTGGCAGGCTGTTTTACTGCCCACCACACAAGTTGGGACACGTCTAATGAGGGGAAGTACGGTGCTATCTGCTTCTCACTGTAAGTCACGTGGTGTATCATTTGCCGCTCGTTTATTTTCTTCGGTACAATTTACTACAACTTTTTTCTGTACTGTAAACACTCCATTTTACAGTAATATTTTTGACAAAAGTTTCCTTATTTTTGTAACAGTGTATGTTTAACAAACATATTGCTATGAAAAAGGTTTTCATTTTAATCAAAACTTCTTGTTACACCCTCCCTTACCGTAGTCACAAAATGTCACAACTTCACTAACACATTCTCCCCCCTGCTAATAGTACAGTAAAATTAGGCCAAAAAATGGCCAAACCCAAACATCCAAAAAAAAAGGTGAAACCTGTTGCAAATTACTACTTACCCTTCCAGCAAGAAGGGGTAAAAAGTTCCAGCACTTTGCGCGTCGGGTTTTGGGGGGAAGGGGGGGGGGTGAAATAATCCTCTATTTAAATAAAAATAATTTATATTACTTAAAAAAAATTCTCAAGCCTCGCAGAAACCGCTCTATAATAGTAAAATAATAAACTCTCACAGAAAAAATTCTAATTAACAGGGGTGCACAGGCGGGGAGGGGGAGAATGGGGGGGGGTCATGGCACAGCTTTGCGTCATTGGAATTTTTAAGGCAGTTTTTTTCAAGGAGTATTTCTTCCTTTTTTGAGGGTTTTTATTCTGAATGGATACTCCGTCACACTTAAGGGGTGCGCCATCGCATTTTTTTTTTGGGGGGGGGGGACCCTGAATTTACGTTCTAAAATCAACTATTGCAGTGAAGTTCACGAAAAAATTTCCCTGATTTAAACTTTCCCGAAGTACAAAATGCCACACAATGATATGGTAATGTCAGAATGATAATTCTGAAAGATCTAAGCGAGCTCAGTAACCAAATTATTTGTGACTGTAGTTATTAAACTGTTGAGAGCGCTGTAAAACAAAATTCCTGTGCAGCATAAAAAAAGTCCAAATTGACCAAAGTTTCCCTACTTCTTGATTAACAAACTTCAACTATTCTACAATCTTTTGCCATCACCGTAAGGGGGGACAAACCGAAATTGCCAATAGTGAGACGGGCAATGCTGCAATACTGCGCCCTCTAAGTCAGTGGGGGTTCTCATATGCAAACACCGAGCTACCTCTCTTTTACGCAGCTGGTTATGTGAATTATGCTAAATATGCGGACATTTACTTGCAACACTATCTCAAACTTTTGAGTACATTATGCGATAAAAAATATTTGGTCACATCAAACATCAGCTAAAACATCAGCTATATCCAACGATCTAACGCAGTGACAAATTCAGGTGGTCTAGAACCTGAAGTGATTCAACGATAGAACAAATCTTGAGGAGAGCAATGAGCAATACAACAAAATAGAAAGCTAAATATTTACACCTTTTTGTCTCCCAGTTTGGAAATCACTATCCGTTTCTTAAGCCCCCAGAAGTTTCTTCCCTCTTAAGTTGGTAGTGGTATTGCTCGTTGATGATAAGGTGAGTTGCGATGAGACCTTTAACGTTCGGGTAGTAACATCAAAGGATATTGAAGGCAAACAATTTTGTTTCATTTTTTTGTAGAGGAGGTAAACAGTTATGTCTTTAGCTTCTGTTACGAGAGTAGTTACTATCTGTAAAGATGTGTAAGCCCAAACCATCTTTTACACCGAATGGTATGAACAGTTAAGATGGAATAACAAATTGTTAAAAACTTCTGGTACGAGTTATGCGCTGATCCTCCATCAGTATTCGATGAATCTGGTTTCAGAAGGAAAGAAATCTTGCATCGTTAAAGTGTTATTATCTGAAGCAAAAGTTTCATCCACCATCACAGAACGAGCAGCTGGTGTCACATATGAAGCAGTGAGAAGCAAAGGGATGTAAGTGGACATTTTCAAGTTTTGAATAAAACGCGTTTAAAGATAAGATCCTAGGTAGGCTTTCATTGATTTTCTTTTCTAAATCATGCTGTATAGAAGCATTTACCAGGTCTACTAGTACCATCTCTTGCCTCAAGACCTCAAGATAGAGGAGAGGTTCACCAACCATTTGTACTGGTTATCTACAAATTTTTAATTTTGCCACTTGCATCCCTTTGCTTCTCACTGCCTCATATGTAATAGATGGAAGATACCTGTTTGATCATATTTTTGGTAATGATCTGTAAGCTTCAAGGAAATATGCCAGCAACGCAGTGTATAGGTAATTTGTAAGTATGGGAAAGCTAGTGTCATTTTTGATGGGTGCAAAGAAAGCACCACAGAAATATAATCTGCGTCCTATTACAACAGCCAAGCCTTCCGCTCTAGAAGGCTTTCTTCGCCTCATATCTTTTGCTTGTTCTGAGGGGTTTGTTGGAAAAAATGAATGTTTGAAAAGTCTGAAAGTGGACTGAAGTGCTCAATTGCATGCACAAACTGTGTTAGACATAGCTGCAACAATAACGATTTTGCTGAGGATCTAGATTCCAAAAAACATCTTGATAACGAAGACTTTTTGTTACAAGCTTAGGAGAAATCATCTGAAAGCAAAAAAGAGTTCAGCCTAATTTTTCTGGCCATTTAATCAAATGTGCACTATTAGAGGCGGTGGGGGGGGGGGATAATATTTTAGTATATAATTTCGTTTTGGGAGGTGAGCTACTGTTCTTATGGGGTGGACAGTCCTGATTTAATGAATTTTTGATTTGCATGAAATAATACTTCTACTTGAAATAAAAGGGGGGGGGGTGAGGATTTATTTTATTTTGCGGAGGGGGGAGTGCTGTAGCTTTGAGAGGAGGTGCACCTTCGATCTTGGAAGATGGACAGTGAAACCTGTGTAAGTTGACCACTCGCGGTGCAGTACTTTGGCGGTCAACTTAGACAGGTGGTCAACTTATAAAGGGCGGTAATGTTTTTTTTTTTGTCATTTCTTTTACCATGTATTCATATTTTTTGAGCACTTCACCCTTACTCTTTCTGTTCAACTCCACTTTCATTGTTTAACATTATTGAAAGTGAAACAATAATTAAAAATACTACTATTAAAATACTTTTGTTATTTTTCCCTTGTTTTTAACTATATTAGTAACTGTAGTTTTAGAAATTCCATATGTGTCAGCTAATTTTCTCTGGCTTTCTTTCTTTTCGATTACTTTTAATATTTCATACTTTTTATTAATCTCAAGTTCCGCTAACTTTCTTTTTGAAGCCTTTTTATGTAAAACTTATAGCACAAAAAGCAACAAGCTCGACTCTCCCAGTTCATAAAGGCAAAATTAAAATGTCCTATCTCTTAATCCCGTGCACCAGAAACATGTAACTTTACTCATTACTCATTAGCAGGCCCAGATCTGCGTACCCGCTGTGCGAGGGGCCCGCGTCCTTAAAGGGGCTAACGGCCCTAGAAATTGGAAAAATAGAAAAAAAAAAAAAAAAAACTAGCACTAAGGTTTATTTGCTTTACAAATAGACACTGCTGGCTTGTAGGTATGGGCCCTACATATTTTGTTGCAGGGGAATCAAAATGTATAGATCCGGGCCTTCTCTTTTTAGCACAGTTCCTGTGTTGTCACAACAATTGCAACTGAAAGAAAAGACTTTGAACTTTACTACTGACACCTATTTTCATTGAACAGAGTACAAAAAGCTATCTCAAATAGAACAACAAATGAAAAACAAGTTTGGAGAATAAAGAGCAGCGTTAAGCTTTATGCTGCTGTTTAGTTAGTAAAATGCTGTTCCGTCATTAAAGCATTAAAAACATTCTTAGAAAGCTATGAAAAAAAAAATAATAATAATAAATAAATAAATAATAAAATAAAATAATTTGCTGAAGAAAGTTAAAAAAAAAAATCAACTTACAAAGGGTTTTTTACAATATTCCTAACCAAATTTGGCGAACATTAGTGGTCACGATAGATAGGGGGTCAAGATAGAGAGGTGGTCAAGTTACAGAGATTTTCCTTCATTATATGAAATAGGACTAATTCCGTTCCTGACAAAAGCGGTCAACACAGACAGGTGGTCAACTTACAAGGGTGGTCAACTTTACAGGTTTTACTGTACCCGATTTCTAACTGTAACTTAGCATAAAATAATGTTTCCATATGAAATGTATGGAGGGGGATTCGGGGGTACTGCTTCGTGTTACGGGGATAGGGGGGCTCTGTAGCATTGGTGGGTTATGTCATCCCTCTTGGGGGTCAAACACCTTTAATGTCATGCTTTTAAATTTAGTAAAACATAATATTCTCACTTTTAAATTTACTCTAAAAGTTCTGGAAAAATACCCAAAACAGCAATTTTTAGATGCCCCCCATTCCAAAACCCGACGCACAATTTGGTTACTGAGCTTGCTTAGATCTTTTAGAATTATCATTCTGACATTACCATATCATTTTGTGGCGTTTTGTACTTCGGGAAAGTTTAAATCAGAGAAATTTTTTCGTGAACTTCAGTGCAATAGTTGATTTTAGAATGTAAATTCAGGGTCCCCCCCCCCTAAAAAAAGCGATGGCGCACCCCTTAAGTGTGACGGAGTATCCATCCGGAATAAAAGCCCTCAAAAAAGAAAGAAATACCCCTTGAAAAAACTGCCTTAAAAATTCCAATGACGCAAAGCTGTGCCACGAACCCCCCCCCCCCATTCTCCCCCTTCCCCCCGCCTGTCCACCCCCGTTAATTAGAATTTTTTTCTGTGAGAGTTTATTATTTTACTATTATAGAGTGGTTTCTACGAGGTTTGAGAATTTTTTTAAGTAATATAAATTATTTTTATTTAAATAGAAGATTATTTCATCCCCCCTTCCCCCCCAAAACCCGACGCGCAAAGTGCTGGGACTTTTTACCTGTTCTTGTTGGGAGGGTAATAAACAATTTGCACCAGGTTTAGCTTTTTTTTTTTTTTTGGATGTTTGGGTCCGACTCCTATTTTTACTGTACTATAAGAGTGACAACATTTGTAGACGAACTCTTTGTACTGTAAAAACAATGTTTAACGCTCACTGAGCAGATAATACTCAAAAATGTCGCTAAAATTGAGGATTTCTTTCCTTCATTAACAGTACATTTAAAAAAATTAATTTATGTGCACCAAGGTCAAAAGGGTTCAAGGAGTAATAAAATTGACGCTAAGTAGACTCTTTAAAAACGTAATATTTTGATCGTTTATCAATATGATTAAAATGCAAACTATCTATCCTCTTCCTCTAACTTGCTGTTTCAAATACTTAAGTGGACGTTACTTTAATCAACGAAGCTCCGAAGTGAATTCATTAAAATTATGCCTATTTTGAAATTATACAGACAATTATGCAGTTATTTTTACATCTTAAAAGTCTTTATTATGAGAAAAACAAAAAAAAAAAAAAAAGTATCATACATGTGTGATTCTCCAAAATTCTAACAATATTATGTCCCAGTAGCACACACACACAAAAATTGTTTAACTCAGAAAGTGTTTTCATTTTTTTAATAGTTAGAAATAACTTATCTGATGTTATTCTACTCTTATTAAAACAATAACTCATTTGGTTTTTTCTACCAAAAATTTTAAATAACCAGAAAGTCACACTTTTGGCGTGTCTCCATCCGTTTTTCAAATAGACTTAAATTATTTAAAAATTTTATATCAACAGTCCACAAATTCAATTTGTAGTACGAAATTAAGCATACTTAAATGTGTAAAATAGCATTCTTTAAATAAATTAAATTATTTACATCATCAACGTACATCGTTTTAAACTTTGTCCCCAGGTTACATGTCATTCTCCTTGTTAGATTCCTTGAGTATTAAGTTCATATGAATATCAATGGAATAATTCTATTTATTTACTTTTTTTTTTTTTTTGTTCTTGTTCAGACGAATCGTTCCAAAAGAGATCTATTGGTTAGACATTTGTTTATCTAAATGATGCACGAATAGGTTAGTGAAGTTGCTATAAATTTCGTAGTTGCTTTGTTAAAAGTAAAATCCTTATATATTATTTCTTTAGCCTGTTTTTGGTTTCTACGCCAGATTTTCCTCAATTCTTGATCGATTTCTTTGATTTACGCCTTATTTTAAAGCTTATGGTGCTGGCTACTGACGAAAAATAGACCCGCGTCTAAAAATTGTTTTTTTCAGCCGAAAAACCTGTTTTTAAAGAACCAGAATGAGGTTTTCGGTTAAACTTATAACTTTAATTTGCGCTATGACCGACAGAGCTGAATAGCTTGATCGGCAGAGCGTTCTCTTCGTAACCAGGAGAATGCGTGTTCGGGCCCACGTCCGGACAATCTGCAACAAAAAATTAGAGAAATATCGCGCATTACACGAACACTGTTAAAAATTTCGTTGAAAAAATGGTTAAAAAACAGTTTATTTCATTGTCATTTTACCGTATTCAGTCTCAACAGTCAAATAACCATAAAAAAGATGATTTTCAAACCATTAATCGAAAGAAAAACTATTTTCACCGTATTTTGCGAAAGTGGTTATTTCACCGTAAAGTTGAGCCAATCGGATCGACTGACAGCCAATAGGAATTCAGCGCGCAACGCCATCTTATGTGGATCCGGAAATGGAAAAGCGAGGGTGGTGATGATAGCAAGCATGGCGGCCTGTATTGGAAAGGTAAATACATTTTTCATTTATTAGATTTTTAGTTAGTTATTTGTTGTGTACTTAATGTTATCCCTACTAACACTTATTTTAAGAGCTAAAACGCACTTATAACATATAAATGAGTGCCACTGCACCTATTCTTTTCTTACTTTAGATTATACATATACGTAAGCAATGTTCAATGTTGAATGCATTTACAGTAGTAAATTTGAAACTTTGACTCTTCCCTCTCTATTTCCCTGAGTTTATTATCCCTTCCAGGGAAAATACTGTTAAAGTTGCAAAAAACAATTATATTTTAGGAATTGTACCATATTTTGCGAAATACTGAGTATTTGGCCGAGAATTACAATCGTATACGGTTGAAATTGTCTTCCATATTGCATGTAGTATGATATGTGTCGAATTTGGTTAGTTTATCTGCAATTCTGCACAAATTTAAATTCCTTTATTTATTTGAAAATCTACTGCTTCAGATGTATGATTTTACAGCGTACAATCATGGTAATGTTATGTAAATAAATCTTGCAGGAAACCAAATGATTCTGTACCATGACTATTATTAAACTTTGATCACTGTGATTAATTAAATTAGATTGCTTTTTAGCAGTATTTATTATATTGTAAATCAACTTTTAGATATTTGAAGTATGAAAAATCAGTAATAAGCTGACTTTTCATATTTATGACCACTTAATATCATGATGTCTTATTTTTTTAATTTTTCTGTTTTATGTATAAATGAGTAAGTAAGAGTAAGGTTAATGTAATGTGTCGTAAGATTTAAGAAATAATTTATTAGGTAACGGATAAACGAAAACCCCCACTTATACAAATTTAAAAAATCCTCCCGGAACCAAATACTTCCACTTAGACGCAAGTGTTCAAGTTCCCAGCTTAATCGAATAATATTGTTTAGCTTTCCCAATATTTTTGCAGAGAAAATTTTCGAATAAATTAAGTAAGAACTAGGGTTTAAGCCGAGTTCAAAACTTTTTTAGCAAAAAAGCTAAAATGTGAAAAAAAAGCTTTGGGGACATTCCAAGGTATTTTTGACATTTATGTAGAGTCCGTAATGTGACCTTTTTTGCCATAACTTTTTAATTTACTGTTTGATTAGCATATTATTTTATTTTGATCTTTTCCTACCAACACACCAGCTAATATTAAAATAATTTGCAAATCAAACGGTAAATTAAAAAGTTATGGCAAAAAAAGGTCACGTTACGGACTCTACATAATGTCAAAAATATCGTGAAATGCCCCTTTAGCGAAATGCTAAAACATCCAAAGTTAATGAATATCTTTCCATAAGGCAAATTATGGGGAAGGTATTTCTTTCTAAATGCCTCAATGCGTTTCACCTACAATTGCAAATTAAATTCTAAATTTAATTTGAAATGAAAAAAAATTAGAATTTATGCAACTGCAAGCAGAAACACTGGTAATTATTGACGTAAAATATAAATTCATATTTTTTTGGCCAACAATGGTGGGGGGGGGGGGGGCATTTATATTTTGTTAAAACATTTCCACTAACTCTAATTTCTTTTGTCGTTCCCATTGCAAAAACCAACGCAGTTATAAGTTAATAACACTGAAAAATATTTACCCTTTTAAGATGAGTATAAATTGATAAATACATCCTAACCTCTTTTTCTGGTGGATAGGGACCACATTAAAAAACTCGCATAAAAGAGTTTGTTCGTTTTATAAATAACTTCGTCCATTTTATAAATACTTCCCAATCTCAAGCTTCAAAAATTTTCATATTATTTATGTAATCGCTTACTCATTTTGTGTGTAATGGATTACTGGGAGTATAACCTCAAAAAATTGGTAGGAACATCACTGATCCAAATAACAATCAACAGCAAACAGAAGAGCAATTACGTCAAATGTATTTCATTTTAGCAGTAATTGCTTTTAAGCATGTTCAAATTACGAGGCTCTGTTGTTTTTAAGTAATTGGCCAAACAGAATATTCGGCTTGTCTGCAGGCAGGGCCGCCAAGAGTTAAAGGGGGGCCCCTTGTCAGTTTGGTTTGATGGGCCCCCATTCCCCTGTAATTTATGAGAAAGTAAGTGTAAAAAACTAAATACTTATAATTAATGTCCTATAATTTTCAAAATCTCATTCTGACTCCGAGCAATGCCATAAGAGCTGTGTATGAACAGCTAAAAAGGTAATTAAAAAAAAAGAAAGGAATTATTAAAAATCGGTTTTGCTATCTAATTTTTATTATGTATTTGTATAACAAACAGATGAAGCATTTTAAAATTATGAAAAATATGCTTATGATATAAATAATTAAAATATATTTTTAATCCTTATGTGACTTACTAGTGTTTTTCTTTTCACCTAATAGACATCCGTTGTAAGATCCTAAGAATTTGTGGACAGTTGATGGCATTGCGAAAAACTCATCAATGATGCATTTGCAAACTTTAAGAGGTACTAAGTATTTTCATTTTTGATTTATTATTTGTTTCCAAATAGTCTCTTTCTAGATATCTGTTTGACAATCTTGTAGAATGCCTAAAAATTTGCTATTATTAATCTTTGAATTAAAAATATTGAAAAGTTAATATCCAAGTGTTTCTTTGTAATATATTATTAATCACCTATTTGATTAATTTTTGAAATTATATATTTTTAAACACTTAATATTATGAAGTTTTTTTTTCTGGTTACTGTTTCATATTTAAATGAGTTTGATAGTAGGGTTGATGTAATGTGCCGTAAAATTTAAGGAAAATTAAAAAGCAAAAATAAAATTTTAATTTAACATTTGAGGCTTTTCTATTACAGAAAAATTATTTTGAATTTGATAATAGTAGTTTGGTTATGGTTTTCAACTGCTGTAACTTTCCTTCATTCCATAGAGAAAGATGTGTTTGTTTACCAATTGTCAGATATTTACATTTGTTTGCTATTTGATGGTAGAATACTGAAAAAATTAGCCGAATCAAATATCTGGTTTATCTGCCGAATAGGCAGTATACTGAGTATCAACTGAATATAGTAAAATGTTATTTTAACATTTTTATGAACAATTAATATTATGAGTTATTTTTCTGGTTATTGTTTTGTTTTAAAATTATTTAGTAATTTTCAGTAAATTACTGCCCTAGAGCCAGAGCTAAGGCAGAAATACATAAAATACACCACCAGCCCATTCCATTCGAGGACTGCAGTTTCGTGCTTATTAGCACTAATGAACCCGGATTAGGAAGAGACTGCGCTGAAGGTGAAAACAACTTAAGGGAGCCAAGAGTGCAAAACAAAGTGGTAGCTCATATAGAAGAAGTGTTTGATACTCTTGGCTTCCTTAAGAGGTTTTCCACCTCCATCTCAGTCACTTCCTATTCCGGGCTGAAGAGTGCTCATCAGCACGAAACTGCAAGTCCTCGAATGGAATGACTGAGCTATCGGTGTATTTTATAGATTTAGTAATAGAGTAAGGTTCAGGGGCATGCACAGGGGGGAGGGGAGAGAAAAACACCTGTTAGCTTGAGCATGAAGGGTGCCTGAGATTTTTAAAATGAGAGATGAAATATGTGTAAGAGACATAGGAGTAAACAATATGGAGGAGGGCCAGTAAAAAATATTTGTGACAGGCCCCAAAATTTCTGGGCACGTCATTGGTAAGGTTAATGAGGTGTGTGATAAGATTTAAGAAAAATTGAAAAAGCAATACAACTTCAGCTAAGTATTTTCACTTGCATTAAATTTACTTTCAGTGTGATAATACTACTATTAATAAGAATTTGCATACTATAGTTTTCATTCATTGTTTCAAAAAATATATTTTTGGTCTCTATTTGTCAAATATTAAATTTTTTCAGTATTCCGTTGCTGAATATTAAAGTACAATCGACCAAACTGAATCTTTGGTGCATACGTAATTTGAATTATATCTGTGACAAAGCAAATTTAACTCTAACCAGGAGTTTGATTTTTTTTTTTTTTTTTTTTTTGCATTAAAAAGTTTAACAGTTATTTTTACATTTGAAAAAAATCATTCATGGTAAAACTAAAAATAATTCTTCAATTGAATAGGCTAACTCTTTAGAATATTATATAAATCTAATAACATAAATCTAATAACATTCTATCCAAATAGCAATTTTTTTTCTATAGTGATTAATGTTACTTTTATATATTGTTGCAAATAATGCCAAAAATTTGAATATGTAAAATCAGTTTTAAAAATTCAAAATCCAAGTTTCAAAACCATTGGGAAAAAGTTGGATCATTGTTAAAATGTTGTTTTCAAAAATGTCGGGGTTGGGGGGGGGGGGAGTGAGAGAGAGCTTTTTTCAATGGCCTAAAAAGTCTTGGTAACAAAGTTAAGGATCTGATATGAAATTACTTCATAAATTATTCGAGATTTTTCTTGCTTTGTCATTTGAAGTTATTGGGCATTTTATAGAATATCCTTGTGGACTTAAAAGAGGAATTAATGGTGTCAGTTACAGTTGTATACTCTTCAAACCAGGGTTGGCAAAAACCCAGGTTTTTTTAAAAAAGCCCATGGACCTAGGGTTTTTTTCCGGTTTTTTTAAATAAAACCCAAAAAAACCCAACTAAAGTTGGGTTTTTTTTAAAAGAAATGTGGTTTTTTTTTGTCTTTTTTCGGGAAAATGTGGGGGTACTTGTAGCATATTGTAGCGTAAGTATATGGACAAAGTGCAAAAATTGTCTTCGGGTAAAAAAAGCTGGAAAACTAGTTAAAATTCAGCGTTTTCTGAAGAAAAGTATGAAAGACGAAAAATCTGAGAATGGTGAAGTTTCTGATTTTTTAATTTTCATTATTACCAACAGTTAAGGCAAAGTTATTTCTCGAGTGATAAAATCTATTGTTCGTTTTAATTACTACATTTTTTTTTGCATTTTACTTTATTGTATTTCATTTTGTTATGCAAAACTACAGTATAACCTCAAGTGGTTTAAATCCCTTTTTACTGAATTCCAGCTTAATCAAGACATTTCTTTGAATTTTATGTTGCCTGTTTTTCTGTTTCTGTGTACAGAGTAAGAAATATTAAACTTTTTCGTAAGATAATGAAAATACTGTACCTCTTGTTTTCTGTCGACCGTTTGAAAAATCTGTTTATTTCTAAAAAATATACCTTGTGTTTATTCGAGATTTGTGACGTGTCGGTTAGCAGAAAATAATTGACATGAAAGCCTTTTAACTAGATTAGTTTCCTCTGTACAATCTACAAATATTGAGAAAATCAGACATGAAAGGACTTGGTCAATATAATTTGAGTTATTTATTAACCAGTTAAAGAAAAAAGTTAAATACATTTATTTAAAATCTTTGAAGTATTTTTTTAATGCTGTTAAGAGTTAAGAAATACTATTAAAGTTCAAAATTCATTTTTTACGTTTATTGTCTGTGGTGAAGAACAAATAAAAAAGAAGTTTAAATTGTGAAAGTATTTAAATTAATTATTTTTTTAAAAAACTTCTCAGAAAATTTAAAAAAACCCAAAAGTGGGTAAAATAATGGGTTTTTTTTAAATGCGTTTTTTCAAAAAAACCCATTGGGTCCAACCCAATCGGGTCCAATTCGGCCAACCCTGCTTCAAACAACGGACAAAAAAGGTTGTCGGAAGGTTAGTATTTAAATTTCACAAAGTGAGGGCTTTGTTTTTTTAGCAGAATAAAAATCTGTGTATAGGATTTTTTTTTTTTTGATGAATAGTTAAGAGGAATTTTTATTAATTTTTATTTATTCTATTTAGTATATTTTCCAATTTTGAAAATTATTTTTTGCAAGCAAGGTGAAAAATAAAGTCTGAGGCTTTATTATTTTTCTCAGAAAA
Organism: Uloborus diversus; assembly: GCF_026930045.1. NCBI lineage: Eukaryota > Metazoa > Arthropoda > Arachnida > Araneae > Uloboridae > Uloborus > Uloborus diversus. The sequence goes on from NC_072733.1 coordinate 62,393,762, forward strand.
AAATTGCATAGCAAACTTTTTTTTTGTATATACAGTTGAACTCGGTTAATATGAAGTATCAAAAAGCTATGAATTCGTTTGTATTAGCAGTTATTCGTAACTACTGTGAATGAGTGATTCTGTGGGGAAAAAAACACGAAGAAATGCTGCTCTACATTTTAAAAATATTGCTGCACGAATTGTACATTTAGCACATTCATTTATGAGAAACGAGATATTTATTTCTGAATATATTTGGAAAATATTGAAAAAGGAAGATGATATCGAAAATCACGGAATAGGTTGTAATTCGCAATGGAAGACGAACAATTTTATCTCCGTATAAATTGCAATTTCCGCGGGTCAACAAATGTACGGACTGTATTTTCTATGCAAAATAATCTATATTTCCTTCTTGATACACGATGGGACTTCTACTACCAAACGAAGTGATGAATAATTTCTAGAAAAGGATACTACAGTATTCAACCACAAACATTTTTAGTAAGAGGTCAGGAATTTTTGTTCGTCTTAGCCGAGACTTGCAATTACGCATTATGCGTGAAATTTTCATTGTAATTAGATAGCGAACCAAACTTAACGAACAAAACGTTCGTTTTCAAAACGTTCGTTTTTGCCGTGATTTCATATTAAGAGAGTTAAACTGTACATATAATGAATGTACTTTATTTGATTAGCTTTAATGTGCTACTATGAGGGTTCGCCGATATATATCACAATATATGTCTGATATTTAAATGCAACTGAATTTTTCAATAATGCTGCAGATGTATTTTAACTTGTAAGTTATGCCTTAAGAAAGCATATTTAATTTGCTACGTTCTTCCTAACGAGAACCAGTATGTTCTATTGTGTATTGAGGTAAATATTGGAAAAGGTGAAAAGTGATTTTGCTGTTGCATTTAATTTAATGTTAACAGAAACTGATTTTCCAGTTTCAGAATACCATAATATTAGGTTTGTGTTTTACATGGCTAATTTTAATCTATGTTTCAGGTGCTTTGTGGAAATAAATCCAATGCCTGGGTCCAAGACATAAAAGATGATTTTTATTATTTGTAAATGTTACGATTTATAATACATTTGTTATGTTGTATATATGTATTTGTGAATTATTTTGTATTGCTCAAATTCTAAAATAAACAAGATCTCCACGTAAGGTTTCTTATTTTTTCTGTGTTTAAAATATTTTCAATAATAGAGAGCTTGGATTAAATTATCATTTGGAGGTAAAAATCAGTACCAGCAAATTTTGCATTATTGTCATCTACTGTACTTAAGTTTTTTTTTTTTTTTTTTTTTTGTACAAGCTTGCTTATTTGGTTGGAACTCGAAAAATAAAGCTCGAGTAAAATGTAAAATTTCAGCATTTCCCTAATTCTGGTATGGAATCCAAAACTTATTTTTTCACATAGCTCAAAAAATCATTTCTGCAGGTATACGTTCCCATAGTAGTACATTCAAATGCATATGCAATTGCAGGTTCTTGCTTTTCTTTTTTTTTCATGTTAGTGCACTTGAATACATAAATGTTTATTGCTGGGTTTTTAACTTGATTTTAGGTCCTTTTTTATCTTTGAAAAAAAATTTAAGAAGTAATTTTTGTTTTGCCATGTCTCATAGAAGCCGACCTTGAAGAACCATTGCTTACAATTTTTTGTGTGAATGATTGGTTAAATATTTATCTCCTTATAAAAACTGAAAGATCCAATCGTTCTGGTTCAGAAGTAACAAGTTTTCTGAGCATTTTTTTAAATATTGCATGTTTTTTTCATTTTTGCTGCATATTTTTGTATTTTTAGTGCATATTTCAATCACTTTTTATTGAATATAACCACAGCTCTAATTATACATTAAAAAATAATGATAATCAATCTTGTACATTGTGTAACAACATGTAAGTACTGTGTAGTGTATCTATTGGGTTTTTACTTATTGATTTTTAAAAAATTGAAGTCAATTAAAATATTCTCTTAATTAATGCTTTTATTTTTAATATTCCGTAACTGTTACAGTTGAAATGGTAAGCCTTAATTCTAAAAGGAAACTCTCTCTCTCTCTCTCTCTCTCTTGAATTAATTTCTTACCTGTATTTATAATTTATAGACTAAAGAGATCCATTCATTTAATTAACATACTATAAAACCTGACCAAACAGGTTAAATTACTGTGAATACTAGTAATTAGGTGCCTATGCACATTTTAAATGGTTACAAAAAGTGTTTCATTAAGAGTTTTTCCACGTGCTAATCGTATATGGTTACAATACCGTAAAGTGGTACAGTTACGGTACATCAACATACTAGTCCTATATGGTAACAAAACCGTAAAATGATACGTTGTGGTATCTTTACGGTTTTTTTGACGGTACTAGTGGAATATGGTTACAAACCCGTAAAATGTTGTATTTACGGTTTTTCTCCGTATTTTTGGAATATGGTTACAAAACCGTAAATTGTGAAATTTACGGTTTTTCACCGTACTAGCTGTATACGGTTAGAAACCGTAAAATTACATGTTTACGGTTTTTTAACCATTTTAGTTGAAAATGGTTTTGATCCCGTAAATGTAAAGTATCAACCCTAACCGTAAACTTTACGGTTAATCAGACGGATACACTGCTGCCGGTTATTTCACCGTAATTTTAAGATGAAATTTCTAACAGTGTGAACACTTAATTAAGTGTATAACAACTATGAAGAAATAGAATAAATGAGAAAGAAACGCTCCTTGCTGATATGAAAACTTGAAGTGACTTTGTGCTAAATTACTTCTGAATTGTACGTTTTTTTTTTTTTTTTTAACTTTATTTCTGGTAAGAAAATTAAAGCATAATGTAAGCGAAAATATAAGTAACAGGTTTAAGATTTCAGACTACAATAGAATTGTTTTTTGTTCAGAAAAAAATAATAAATCGTAGATTGAAATATATATTCTTCTAATGAGTTTTTGACTCTTTGTACAAATAAAAAAAATTACTACCTCAATTTGAAGGGTAAAATATATATTTTTTCTTCTTTTTGCCAAAAAACAAATAGCTTATCACATTTTTACTACATTCGAAAAGCTACGCTTAAAGAAGAGCATAGTTCAATTTATTTTTAATTTTAACCGTGCTGTTAAATGATGAACACGTGCTGCCATCTAAGTTATAACGGTTCAAGCAGCCTGCGATAACAAATTGTAAAAATTTTCAAGAATAAAAAAATGCTTCTTCAATATCTTATCTTATACATTATTCCCTTCTCATTTGAAAACTTAACAGGCTGCCTAATGAAGAAAAATAGACTTACGGTCGAAAAATCAAGTTCGAAAACGCCCCTTGCTGTTTCAAAACCTTGATGCTGCCTGTAGTTCTTATGCATTTTTTAAAAGCAAAGTTCTAATGCAGTTTTCCATTTTTTACTTCGCTTTCGGCAAAAAAAAAAAAAATAGTCTGTGTGTGTGTTCATATTTTAATAAAACTTAAAAGCACTGGACTTAGTTGTTCGGTTAAATTGATAATTTTTTTTCGGTAGAGCGTTCGGCTATAAACTATCTGAACTTCGGGCAAGTTTGGGCTGTCCGATATAATATCAAATTTATATTAGTATTACGCATTACATGTACTCATAACATACAAACGTAATAAAATAAATGCAGTGGGAATGCTACTTGGTGTTTCGACTCCTTTATGCAGGCTACAGTTATCATTCGGATATGTTGACTGTTAATCGAAGGGTATTCTTCCTTTTTTTAAGCTTTGACTACATCCAGACCACTCAGCATAATGTAAGCTTAAAAAAGTATTAGGTTTACCTAAAGGAAATCCTTTTTGTGCAGAAAAACATTTTCATTGTATGCTGATATGTAGATGTTTCTAATAGCAGTGTTCGACCTTTTGTACAAATGAAAAAATACTACGCCAAATTAAAACTACGAGTTTTACCCAGTAAACCTTTAATTTTTTATTCGCGCGAATACGATATAAAGCATTAAAATTATTATCAACTTCATTAGCAAGAAAACATTTTCTACTCCTCTGCTTTCTGCTGAAAAAGAAGATACATTTTGTCTACGTTCGAAAAATTACACTTAATCTTCGTCATTCTTTAACCAAATTCCATGCTTTGCGAATAATTTTAAATCGTATCATGCTGGTTAATGACAAAACATAGAAGCATGATCTTATTATTATTATTATTATTATTATTATTTTGGCAAAAAACTTTTTCGCTGTTTTTTACTACGCATTCCCTTAATGAATAGCTTTCGAAAAGGAAGGCGCAATTGCTAGGTTTGTTGGGGTGTCGGGCTGTTAATCAGAATGGCGCCAATTTGAATCTGTGCCAATAAACATCTCTTTAATGTTTCTTTTTTTCCCGTCAGATGCTCACATGGGCAGGACTGTATTTGCCACAACCTGTTTTTTTACATGCACAATTATTGCTTTTTCACGAGTCACTACTCAGTCACACTTTTAATGATATTTATGTTTGAATTGAAAATATGTACGACCAAAAGGTGAGCGATGATCAAATTATCACGAAGTTGTATTTAACGAGATTTTGTTACTGATGTCTTTAAATTACATGCTTTCTCTTCTGCGGTTACTTTTTTTTCGGTTCTTCTTCATAATGTTCTTCCTTTGAAATTCTTAAAGAGCGAAATACCTTATGAAACGATTCGAAGCACAGTGCGGAGTTCCGCACGGGTCGACTAGTATATGTTATTAATATTGCTGATTCCCTTTTTGTTTTATGTTTGTATTTCCTGAACTATAAAACAATTCGCAGGTAATGAGAAGGTAACTTTTATTTTTGTAAATTTTATCGTACCGTGTATTGCTAACTTAAAGAATGTTTTTATGCAATCGATTTTTTTTTTGTTGAAATGAATGTCCGTTATTCGAAGTGTAAGCTATTCAGAGTGAATAATATTGAAAAACCAATGTGGGACTTGTACTCAAAGAAATCGGGAGTGTACGTTAAGGGAGGTTTTACATAAATTTTGTTTTGTCATTTAATAACCATACTTTTATATTTAGGCTTCAGTTATTTCTTTATTACTATAGTTACATTTTAGATAACCCATGAAGAAATTCATTTTGTAACTCTCCTGGTGCTGCTTGTCAGTTTCTTATTGTATGAAAATTTGATCCCTCCTTTGAGGGTGTATAACATAGTTAAAATGAGTTCCCTCTATTTTTCTCTTAATAACTTCCTAATAAAGAGTAAGTATGATTTTTTTCAGCATTTGTATTTTAAAAAAAAATGTTATTGGAAAATGTCAGGTTTTTTGCAGAGTCACCCATATAGTATCTATTTCAAGAATGCTGAAAGTATCCAGTTATGAATTTTTGTAAAAAAATTGACTGAGAGCAAAACAAGCATACAACATTCAGTAATAAAAATAAGCTAAGAAAATCTTAAGGTCAGAAACACTTCTTCACAAAATTAAGGAAAATCATCCCTATTTATAATGTAAAAAGTGCATAAAAATTTAGTCCGTCATTCTACCATGTTTCTTAAACCTAGCTCGTTTTTGAGCCAAATCTTTCAGTTGCCGAATGGTTTCCCCTTTTCACGATAAAACTTGCTTTTAGCAGAATTCACTCCATCTAACACAGAACTTTGTATCATACATATTTTACTAATTATCTCCTTTTCTTTTAATAATTAACGAATAACATTGTATTTTCTAACTAATTAAAACTGTTAAAAATTAAACAAAAAATTTTTACTTAAACTTGCTAAAACAAAAGCAACAGTGCTAAAAAAATGCATGAGTGACTTCAAAAATCAATTGAAATGAACCAATTTACTTTAAGAAAATTCCAAGGTAACGTGTATCAATTGCAGCAAAAAACACTCTACAAAGCATCTCAAAACGTTAAATCCTTGTTTAATCCATTTTAATAAACGTATCAATTGCAATTTAACACGGAAAGACTCTAAAAATTTTAGATCGATGCTTCATTGGCTGAACTTTTTTGAAAAACATGGATTCTACTTATTTTTTATGCAATAAAATTTTGAAGATTTTCAGAAACAATACATTGAAATTCTCGTTTCACTCAGTAACGGACGTATCACATACAATACTTCCGTTAGTATACGAAAACATATTATTAAAATATTGTTCCGGAAAATTTCCAAAATTCAATTGCATTCAAAAATCGAGTCCATGCATGGATCTAACATATTCGGAATCTTTCTGTGTTAAAGTACAATTGATATGTTTATCAAAATGTAAAATTTCCCTATCACATTTAATAAGAATACCATATGTAAGCAAAGCACAGCTCAGGCTAAAGCAGGTTTTATTTCTAATAGCCAAGGCAGGTAAGACTGCCTACGATTTAACTCAGCTCGAGAGAAGTATTTAATACCCAAATTAAGAATGTTTTAGAAACATGTAGATTAGTTATTTACAAAGTTATTTATTAGGTAACTTTCTCGAAACTTAGAGAAATAAACCTTAAAGTAAAAGAAGAATGATTTAAAAGTCGAATCCTAGACCCAAACTCATGAAGCCTGATTCCACCCCATAAATGTTCGGCCTTTCAGTTGTTTCTTATAGACTTACGACTTACATAATTTTTCGTTTTGGATTGATATTTTTCGTAGATTTAAGTACATTGTTATGTGTTCTGTACTTAGTTGCCGTATCAGATGTATTTAGAAGTGACGGTATCATATGACCAATTAACAGCATAATTTTAATATACCTATAGTTTCAAATTTAAACAAATTAGTATTTGAAAATATATTTTCATCATACATGCAGTATATATTATGTGATAGAGCTCAAAACTACTCAAAATACGATGTTTATGTTCTCCTCTGATATGTTTTCTCTTTTATAACTTTAGTCTTGCAGTCCAAAATTATTAATCCATAACTATTGAAGCTCTTTTCTGAATAGATAAAATAAATAGTTTCAAAATTTAAAAACAACAATAAACCTTCTCCTATAACTCTTTTAAAGGAGATTTCTTCTGGCATATTAAACTACTTTTATATAGATCTTTCATTAGCCATAGATATTTAAGGCCGATAGCGACTATGTGAAAGGTTCTAGTGAGAAAAATAGTAGTCTTGTTCTACAGACGCTACGATGAATTTTAAGACATACGATTATAATAATAAGTGTTTGAAAAATAATATTTTACCTTAACAATATTATATTGAGTGATAGAGTTCAAAATGTGTTTTGCTTAGACGCTTTACTTAGCTCGCTATTACGTAAGTTTCGTAAGCCGTACATATTGTCTCATCTTAACAATTGAAAAAGTTTTCGTAATAATGATTTAAATAAAATAAACTTCTATATATATCTTCTAAAGCAGATGTTTGTATGTCTATTCAAAGGCTTTTCTGCCTTTCTAATTAAATATCATGAAGAGAATTTCCAATGGTTGTGTCAAAAGGTACAAGATCTTTTCTCGAACATAGAGCTTTCATACGTCATAAACATTTAAGACCGGTGTCAAATAAGTGAGAGATGCCAGAGAGAGAAAGTTAGCATCCTTGCTCTCCAGACGCTCCCTATTCTCTCGTCTTCCACAGCTCAATCTCCATTCAATCGACCCTCTCCCAAATGATACCCCGACGCCCCAAAGAAAAAACCAAAGAGCCTTTTCTTTAATCCGAGCAATGGCTCTGAATAGAAATGTCCGGCTCAATAGGTCCGTAGGGCTAGCTTTGTTAAGTTGGACCAGATTTATTTGCTCCATGTGGGGAAGCGGCGGGCGTCCCTCCATCCCCTCGGTAATTCACGAAGTTAATCAATCGTAGAATCAAAATGCCCTCTTGAAATACGACCTGGGAGGAAGGAAAATCGCCTTCTCTCGCGTATTAATAAAATGATCTTGATATAGAATTAAAATGCATTGGAACAAATTTGGAATGTACTGCACCACTCCGTTTTGCTTTCATAGAGTTATTCTGCTTTAAGTATATTTCATAAATTGTGTTTTGCGTTATAAACAAAAGAAGGCACATCATAAAACAAATATCTTTTCCCTCTATACTTTTCTGCTTGTGTGCTTCGCACTAATTTAATCATTACTTTTTTGATTCTTGAAAACCGACATTTTCACTACACATTCATATTCAGCTAAATGTAAATTGTTCATAACCACATTGTTAAACAAATGAAGGATCCTCGGATGAAAGAGAAATGTTTTATAGAAAAATTGAGATGTACCCTTCTTAAAAAGGAGGGCTGTGTATACCTCGATACATTATCAGTTAATACTTGTAGAATAGTATTTTTTAATATCAAGCTACCATGAATTCATTACATCATAGTTCACGCACTTTATTGTCTTACATGTATCGTTTTTTTAAATTAAATAAGTGATTAGTAATGTATGTGCTTTCAAAAAAATCTACTGCATAGTAAATGAACTGAATTTGATCAGAGGTGTTCAAACTCGGCTCCGTGAAATCCTATGGCACCCTGGAAATTCAACAGAGGCTCTGAAATTGACTGTTTGGTTAATTAAAGCGCCAAAATTTTAGTAAAATTTACTTTTTTTTTATTTTTATAAAAGATTAATTTCTTAACTGCAGTTTGTTTGTTTCTACTATTATAAATCTGGTTGTTTTTTGCGTCTTTAACTGGTATTATTTTTAAACGGTCCAGTCCAGAAACTGCAGAAATCATCAATCGCTCCACCACGCCGTCAAGTATCTCGGAAGACTGGAAATAAAAGATTTCGCCTATCGGTTATGACTAATACATATATATAATTTTACATCGTCCTTTTTGATAGCTAGTTACCCATTTGAAGCCATTTTATCACAAACAACGCTATTCTATCACATATTCTACTTTTTTACTTACTACAAATTGCAGCGATGTACATTTAGTTCACTAAACTTGAAACGAGTTGGTGCTGGAACTTTTCTTTCAGACAGAACTACAACAACAGTTTTTTTTTTTTAGAAATCAGTGTTCAAAAGTTCATCAACCACAGAAGTGTTTTTTTTTTTTTTTTAAGTCATAACCCTAACTGGAGATGTATAAAGTACTGATATCTTCATCATCATCACGGTGAAACTGAATTATAGTAAACTTCCGATTGTCCGCAAGTCAATGTAATCAGGAACATGTATTTTCGCAGCCAAAAAGAAAATACCTATGGCAGTTTTTTTTTTCGAAACATTGTAAATTTTATCTCAGTTGTTTTTGTTTTATTTATTTAATTATTTGTTTTTTAATTTATTTATTTTCTTCAGGGTTTTTGTTTATGGTTGTACACTTGTTTTTTTATCGATATTAAGTTCTGTTGCGCAAAAATACAAAACATTTTTTATGTACTGAATCTATTTTCACTGCTTGTAGGAAGTACTATGCATCAATACAACCAAACTTCTGAGCAAGAACAATTTTTACCTTATTTTTAGTCCCTCACTTTATAGTCCAGTCAATGAACACATTGTAGCGTGCATGGAATATGCGATAATTTTTGACTTCAGAATATTGTTAGGGATAGTTAGTAAGTAAACATACTAAAAGTCCCCGACCCCGGGGGGGTGAGCTAAAGGTGGGAGGGAGGGGGAAGAAAATTTTGGGTTTTTCGAGAAAATGTCGGAAACGGTGGAAAAAATGCGTTTAAAATAAAAATTTAAACTAAATAAACTTTCTATGAAACTGTTTCTACACATATTTGTTAAATTTCCAATCATTTTCCGGGTATATGTTATGAAACATCGATGATTTTCCGAAAAATTCTCTCTTTTTGTCAAACATTTGCTCCTAGTGCCTCCAAGAATTAGTACTGATGAAAATTGTCAAAGACAAAGTTGTAGAGCTTTAAATTTCTTTCAATTTGATATGTTACTTTGTTATATTTTATTCAACCAATCAAAAGTTACAGAATTTCAAACACGCACTTTCATGGTAAAAAATGGAAGACTTGCCATTCACAAATTTCCAACTGACTCGAAAGGATCGCGCACTTTCTCTTTCCTCAATGAATTCGACAATCCTGATGAACAATAAAGAAGTATTTGTGGGTTACTACAACACAAATGATGTTTAGTGGGGTCATGATATTGTGACAAGGGGGAAAGAAAAAGTAAGAAGTGTGACATCAAGCATTTTTAAATACGAATATGTTTATGAAAAGTAGCTTGAAAAACGAATTTTGTAATAAAGGAAAGGAAAGGGGGAGGTAGAAGGTTAAAAATGTTGAAAAAAGTGTGACATTATTTATGGACAGCCCTTTACCAAGGTGAAGATTTGCAAAATTACGTATATGCAGTATGAATTGGTGAACTGAGGACGTGCAGAAAGTCAGCACTATACATACTGTTTAAGGAAATTGATAACGACATTGATTTAATTAATTTTGAATTTGTTGTTACTGAGGATACCTATAGTCTATAAAACTGTTAGGCAAAAAGAGACGACTGTATAAACCATGTGGATATCAACGTCAGTTAGAAAATTGAAGCGACGTTCAAACAAGAAGGTTTCTGTCCAACTTTCATAATAACAGTCAGCTGACAAATCCGCTAATGATGAAGCTGTTGAAAAACGAGACGAATACGCTCCGAGCTTTAGGTGATGTTGAAGTTGATATTGCGAAGACGGATCAGATGGCAAAATTCTTCGGTAGCTATCATTTCAGAGGAAGTACTCCTGGTTGTCCTCTTGATAGCCAAATCCCAACAGATCACAACATTCTGCCAGAAATCTAAAATCATACAACAAAATCTACAATGTATCTAAAGTATATATCAACTGTTCTTCCACTGAATCTATTGAGGCAGCTGGGGTCATATGTATCTCTCATGGTATGGTGCTCTAGCGACAGAAAAGTCCCTCAATGATTTCCGTTACAGATAAAAGTAGCTGCTAACATCAAGACTGATTTCTAACTCTGCCGTTCCACCAATTTAACCTGTAGCTAGGAGTTTAATGGTGAAGTACCGGATTGGGGGTTTGGGAAAGGAGGAATGACAAACTCGTGCTAAAACTTTCGGAATCGGATGTTGCTCCTGACGGAATCTTGAAGATGATTTTGACAGATTGCTTTTCTGCCAGTGACCATGAGGTCACTTGTTGAAAGTCATCGTTAGACTACTCTTTCGCAAGCTTGCATTGCAAAAGCAATTGCAACAACGGAATCAATATATTTATCCAGGACGAAGGGGAAGACGATGGCATCAACACATTACCAATTTCTTAGAACAACTTTTCCACTGCTGGTGACATGACCCTTCCGCATCAGGATAGAAACAAGATGTCACCTTAAAGATGATATTTACATTTTCTAATTACTGTCAGTCCATATTCCATATAAACACTTTCAAAATATGATTAGTAATAATGTAATAAAAACTATTATTACAAAACTGTGCTGCCGGTCAGCTACATTTACCTTATTTCTATTATTAAAATTTTCTTTATCCTGCTATAGCGTCACTTATTCATTTAAATAAGAGTAACGAAATTGAGTACATGCTAGGACTTCATAATTTTTACTTGCTTGTCAGCTGGGTATCGCTATGATTGGGCATAGGCTTCGTATTTCTTTGGTATCAGGTTTGAATTTGCAGTTTAAGTGTTCAGCCGGTGGATTTTCAAGACACATAAAACTGTCAGGGTCCTTGTCACATGATTGCTGCACAAGATCCCTCGAGCGCATGCTTGGCACAGACACTCTGCGACAAAAAGAAGGCGATATTTTTTCCCCCGAAAAGCATTGGTTTTCAAGAACGCGTACCTAAAATAACACTGGAAATGTGACATATATGTATGAAAACAATTTCACAATAAATTTAGTTAACTTTTACTTTTATTCGGAACACATTTTTCCCGCCGTTTCCGAGATATAATCGAAAGCCACAAAATTTGGGTCCCCCTTCCCACCTATAACTCCCTCCCCCCAGGGTCTGGGACTTTCAATATATTTACTTATTAATTACTTCTAACAAATTTCTTAATGATGAAGTGCTGGCTTTCTTCACTTCCTCAGTTCATTTTCGTTAAATAATGCAATGGGTATGGAGCTAATTCATACTGCATACACGTAGTTCTGCAAATCTTGGTAAGGAGCTGTCCATAAATGATGTTACACTTTTTCTCAACATTTTTGACCCCCTCCGTCACAAAGTACTTTTCATAAACTATTTTTTATAAACATATTCGTATCAAAAATGTTTGATGTCACACTTCTTACTCTTTCCCTCCCCCTTATTACAAAGTCACAATTTTACGACAACCGACCCTTAAACATCATTTGTGTTGTAGTAATCAACAAATACTTCTTTATTGTCCATAAGGATTGTCGAATTCATTGGAGAAAGAGGAAGAGCGCGATCCTTTCGAGTCAGTTTGAAATTTGAATGGCAAGGCTTCCATTTTTTGCCATGAAAGTGCGTGTTTGAAATTCTGTAACTTTTGATTGGTTGAATAAAATATAACAAAGTAACATATCAAATTGAAGGAAATTTAAAGCTCTACAACTTTGTCTTTGACAATTTTCATCAGTACTAATTCTGGGAGGCACTAGGAGCAAATGTTTGACAAAAAGAGAGAATTTTTCGGAAAATCATCGATGTTTCATAACATATACCCGGAAAATGATTGGAAATTTAACAAATATGTGTGGAAACAGTTTTATAGAAAGTTTATTTAGCTTAAATTTTTATTTTAAACGCATTTTTTTCCACCGTTTCCGACATTTCTCGAAAAACCAAAAATTTTCTTCCCCCCTCCCTCCCACCTTTAGCTCACCCCTCAGGGTCGGGGACTTTTAGTATGTTTACTTACTAACTATCCCTAACAATATTCTGAAGTCAAAAATTATCGCATATTCCATGCACGCTACACCCCTGTTTTGAGCACTCATTGACTGGACTATTAGCCATTTTCAGGTTTATCTGCGATTTTTATCATCCGAGGTATTTTTACCACCCAATTCCGCGGATAGGGGAAACTGGGGATACTTGATCCCCACTTTTGTTTTCAATTTTTTTCTCTGCTGCAAATTATCAGTTTTAAAAAAAAGTACACGAAGAAAGGTAATTTTCTCCTCTATCTGACAGTATTTTTTTAGTTGAAATGAAACAGATAGTTTTGGTAAAATAATTCTTTTCAAAAATTTCATAAAGGGATTATGTATCCCCCATCTAGGGGTACATGATCCCTTTATGGGGGATACTTGATTCCACTGAGAAAATACATAGACTTTTCATTATATCAGCAATTTATTTATGATTTTAGTTTTCTACATAATGTTTCTAAAAAAAACACAATTTCTAATTTTTTTAGAAATTTATATATTATCTCAGAAATTTTCTATTAGGTTATAATAATGTGAACACAAAATAACATAGTTTCAAAAAAAAGTTCAAAGTTTGTAAAAAAAAAATGTACACAACTTTCGTGAACTTATAATGCTTTTGATCAGTTGTGAACAAACAAAAATACTATATTTTAGAAATAAAACTAACAATTTTTTTAAAGTAGCGTAATGAAGCTAAAATTACAGCAAATAAAAAAAATAGGATGACAAGCATGAAAATCATTTTATTTGCTTCTTGTCTTGCAATAATAAAATTAAGAGTTTCATCATTTGAATTAATTTTTAAAATGAGGGAAGAAAAATGCAAGTATCAGTGTACTCATAAAAAAGAAAGCCTAGCTTATATATTTTCAAAACCTGAAAAATTAAATGCAAACAATTCGTTTGTTGTAGTTCTTTAAGTCCAACTCAACCCAACTGGATGTGTGCAGTTTAACACATTTTGTCAATTTTTCAGGAAAAATTGATTGATATTACCTCTTCGCTTCAGAAAACTTATTTCAAACTCTAGAAATCCAACTTTGCCTTCTATCCGCTAATGGGTCAATATAATGGGCAACTCACTTTTTTGTTGTAAATCTAACTATAATAAAATCATTTTTTTTTCAAACAAATATTTGACATCTATTTCAACTTGTTCAAGCTCATTTGGCTGATCAGAACACAATTTATCAGTAGAGTTAGTTTATGTTTAGATGTTTGAGGTGTTATGTGGGTTAGAAGTGCGAACTGATATTTCAATTGTTTAGCATATTTACAGTAGTGATTGTTTAAATCTATCACTCAAACTATAATTAATTTTATTATGCTAACATGGTTTTGAATGTTTAAAGTTAATGTCAACTAAGTAAACAACATTTATATTGTTTTTTATTGCGTTTATATTGTCACATGCATATTTGATCCCTGGGATCGTACATCCCTCTAACGTAGGTATCAAATATCCCTAATATGCGATTTTTATAAACATATTTGTTCTATTATTAACAATCAGTGGCAATTTACTAAAAATATGTCTCAATTATTAAAGACTGTCTATACTTTAACATTACACTTCGGATTTTTTTAAAGGTTACGATTAAGTTTTTTTTTTTAAGTATTTAATGGATAATGTAAACTTCGGAAAGCTTTCCTAAAAAAAAAGTTTTCCTTGTCACATTCAGACGATCATTTCTTAAGCTAAAACAAAATGGCTGAAAAAAATTAAATGTTGCCAGTTTTTATGTACAAGAATAACTTTAATATAATTGTCAAGTTTCAAATTTCTACTTAATGATTTTGGTACATTTTTGGCTATGGGATCATGTATCCCTAAGGATCAAGTATCCCTTAGTCTCCCGTAGTTGCTGCAGTTGCGTAACTAAGTTAACGAGAAACAGTCTTTCCAGTTAACTATTTATTTATGTAAGTGTATCAGGAATGGTCTACTAAGAGACAATTATTTAGCTGCAGTAAAAGTGTTAAATAATTCTTTCAGAAAGAATTCCACCATTGTTTGGACCTATATGCATCATTATTACGGACCAAAATCATCAAAAGCATAACTTAATGAAAAATATAAACACAGTTTCCTATATGCTTCGGTAATGGACACACCAAGGTTCAGACATAACAGTAATGGACCCACCAAGATTGGGGCTCTTAAATATGTATGTTTATTGAAAATTGCTATTATTTTTAATGTATTTAAATTATCTAAAAGTGCAAAAATATAAAAGGTAATTCAGCATTTAACTTAAAAGATTATGGCGTAAATTAAACTAAAAACAAAGCACAATGAGTGTTGAATTTTTAAGGTTTCCTTTCATCCACAATTCTATGAAATAACAAAACCAGTTAACAAAAAAAAAAAATCATATGGGGTGTTTCTCTCTAAGTATTCCAATCAAATAATTAGAAAGAGACATCCTATCTTCGCAACCATTCTTTTTATGAACAGCTAAATGCAGTATTGACAAACAATTTTTATTTTTCCCCGAATCTCAACGAAAGTTTAAGTCAACAGAACTGTTGTTGTCGTGTATGGCAAAAGGCAAGGTGAGGTAAAAAAAAAAGGAAGATAATTTCAATGGTTCTATCTGAGTGCAAAGTGTCCATGTTGCAGTCAGTCTATTTTGAAGAGGGCACGAACAATGGAAAGGCAGCTAAAAAGGTGTTTGGAATCTAGTAAGTCAACAGAAATAGTTGGCAGAAGTGCACTTAGTCGTTGATAAAGGCCTGTATTACCTCATTTCATGATTATTTTCATCTCATGATTAGGGCAGAAAAAACCACTTGGTTTTAGTAGTATTTGACTACAAATAAACTAATAATATGTCAGATGTTCCGTACTTTTTCCGATTATCAGGTAAAAATTAAAACTGAAATAATACAACTAACATAAACTAAACAGAAAGATATCAAAGTCAAAATTTGTTTGTGCTCAATAACGAGACAGCATTATGCGTTACTGGAAATATTGAACAATTTAAACCGTAATGTTGTCTAAATATCTTATTAAAAAACGAGCTGATGTGTGCATCACATGACTTCCTTTTACTCCAATTTAATGTCATTTCTCCATTATTGGCATTTTTAATGTAATTCAACAGTTTACTAGCTAAATATCACCAACAGTGGCCAAATTGAAACCAGATTTTTAAAAAACATGCCGAATTTGTCGCTGTAATTAACTTGGGAGTCGTAAAAAAGGATATTTTGCGTGTCTATACGTTCTTAGGCACTTATTCACGTGTGGTCGAGTCGAAAAAAAAAATCAACATTCATTTGGGGGTGAGTAAAATGGAAATTAAAGTCGATTTTCGAGTGAAAATTTTTTTGCGAATACAATACTTCCTTTTTTTTGTAAAAGGAAGTAATAAGCTAAAGAACTAGCTTTTTTTATGTTTTACAAACTACATTTATCTACATTTTAATGTTTCTTAAAATATAAACATGTGTTTAAATAAATAAAGTTATGTATAATTTAACCAAAATAACTGATAGAATTCAGATTGAATTCTCAAAGAAAGCTTCTAGGGCTGGCAACAGCAATTGAAACACTAGCCTAGCTCAAACAACAGCAGGCAACTATGTTTTTCTTTTGCATATTTTCAGAAAATAATTTTAACCAATGAGCTGTTATGTTGTTTCCATTGGTATCCTATAAATTTGTTTCTCGATAATCTAAGCAGGGGGTATATTACTGGTGCACAGCCATTTATTGGTATTTTTAGTTCAAACGCAAATTTTTGAAGCACTTTTTTTAAAATTTAGCTGATGATTTTACCAATATGAGGCGTAAAGCTCTTCTTTAAAAATATTTCGTGACATACGAATGTTCAGCAGCAAAAAAAACTATTCTTTCTTCTCACTCAATTTCTCTCCCGAGAGTAAGGCTGTTAAGGTTTCAAATGGTAACTCAATTGTGGACAGAGATTCTCTTAGAGGGATAGCTTAAAAGTAGTAAATCTAAAGTTCTGCTCTGAGCTAAGGATTCTTTCTAGTGATGTGCAGAGATTTGTTTACTAGACAATAGAGTTTGTCTAAGAAATGCAATTTTCAATACGTAGTATTCAAATAAAATATTTTTATACATTCTTTTTAAATATTCAAGCATTATTATTCAATCTAAACATTTTTTTTTTAAACTTCCTGTTACAAAAAAGGAATGTTGTATTCGCAAAAAAATTTTCACTCAAAAATCGACCTTAATTTCCATTTTCTTCACCCCCGAATAAATGTTGCGTTTTTTTTTCGACCCAACCACACGTGCATATATACCTAACAACGTATAGACGCCCGAAATATCCATTGTGACGATTCCCGACTTAATTACAACGAGTTTTCTCGTGACGTCTGTATGTACGTATGTATGTGCGTATGTATGTTGCATATGAGTTATGCAACATGCATAGTTTTGTCGCCAACTTGGCGACAAATTTGGCGATTTTTTTTTCTTAAATATGATTTCAATTTGGCCACTGTTGGTGATACTTAGAGAGTAAAGTTTTGAATCATATTAAAATTGCCAGTAACGGGGAAATGAGAGTAAAAGGAAGTCATGTGATGCACACATCAGCTCGTTTTTTTTTTTTTTTTTTTTTTTTTTTTTTTTTTTTTTATTTCAAAAATTCGGTCACTGCATAAATACGGTATCTGATGTAAGTTGTGAATTTTTCTAAGGAACATACACACATACACACACAAAAATAAACATCCATGTATATTTCCCAAAAATAATCCCAAAAAATTAAAATCAATTTTTTAAGAAGCACATCCTCTTATATTTTCCTTTTTACGTCAAACTAACTGCAAAAGAGTTTCATAAATTTGAACAACGGTAATCTGTGTTGACTTGTATCTGAAAGTGTGAACCAACACTTGTGCAATAGGTTGAGTTGAACTTAAAGAGTTGTCCCTGTAAGCTCCACATGTACCACGAAAACATTTATACAATTTTAAAAATATTTAGATATTCCGCTCCTAGCCTAAAAATTAGAATTTTCTTTAAAAAGTGATTTTTTCCTATCTAGTTTTTAAAAATTGTAAGGTAAATTTTAAGAAATTATCTACCTGTAAAATATAAACAAAAGAGTAGGCACTCAAAAACATCGAATTTTTTCAAGTTTAAGTTACATTTTTCATTTTAAATGTGTATATATATATATATATATTTTATTCTTCATTTGCAAATGTGGATTTAAAAACGCATTCAATAATAATTTTTGAACTTTACATATTTTTTTAATTCATATGTAATTTTTGAAGTAAGTTATACATTTTAAGCCTCCTGCTGAACACCTAAATATTCTTGAAATTTGGATAAATATTTTCTTTTGGTACATACAGGGATACAGGGGATAGTTTTTTCAACTTCAATTTTCTAATTTCGAAATAAAGTTTTTTTTTGCATTCGTCTTACTACACAGTTGTTCAAATTATATGAAACTTTTTTACTATTGTTTTGACATGAAAGGGAAAAAGAATAAGGAGAATGTGCGGTTTGAAAGATCAATTTCCTTTTTTTTTGAGGGGGGGGGGAATTGTACACCCGGAGGGGATATATAGGCGTTAATTGGAAACTATATAATATACCTACTACTTCACAAAATGGAAAAAAAAAGTAAAATGATATTCAGCCTTTATATTAAGGAGCAGGTGTGATAAAAGAGTTAAGTTGAGAAAAATAAAGCATTTTTCATCAGACTCGACACATTGCACAACATTTCACGAATTACTATTTGCCTCCATTATTCATTTGTGAAATATTTTTGATTTTACAACGTAATCTACTTAACTACTTTTTCCTCAAGTTCTGATAATTGATTCTTCAGTTACTGAAGAAAGGCAGCCAGTTTTTCTGAAAGAAATAACTGTTTTCTTATAATTACAAATATATTACTCCTTATTTCAATTGTTTCCTTTATTCCCTATTATCATCAATCATTTAGGACAAACTTCCATCAAT
Source organism: Uloborus diversus (assembly GCF_026930045.1). NCBI lineage: Eukaryota > Metazoa > Arthropoda > Arachnida > Araneae > Uloboridae > Uloborus > Uloborus diversus. Next base: position 62,412,517 of record NC_072733.1, read on the forward strand.
CTTTTTAATAAATTGAAATTTGAAACAACAACAATATAAAGTGCTGAATGTCTTTCGGTTTGTTTAACTTCAATAGCTGGTTGAGAATCTTAAAATCAGGGAATTGTTAAAAAGTATAGTCAAAAAATGTCTGTAATAAATTCGAAAAAATATTACTAAAGTAGTAACTAATAAGTTGATAAGAGAATGATATTTTTGATTTAAAGAAAGGCAATGAAAAATGTAGTTTCCGATCTCGAATTCAAAGGTGTTGCCTTAACAAAAAGAAATTATAATAAATAAATAAATAAAGTGAAAATTCCTTTATATACTTAGCGCTTTTATCTTTCTGAAAAAAATGAAACGTATGACCGGTGAAAAAGCTTACCAACCGTTAGTTTGATTGAGACATGGTTGGGATGAGTTTCTACTTCAATACATCGCTTCTGCAACATTTTATGATTTAAAATTGTAATTCTTTTTAAATATGTGTTTCAGAAAAAAAAAAAAACTTTTCTCAGTTCATTTGAAACTTGAATCAAGATGAACATTTAAATGCTTAATTGTCTACCTTTTTCTAAAAATAACTTCAGCCAATTTTTTTATGATACTTTCCATCATTTATGACAGCTATTAAACAAAGAAGCAACAATTGACGTCACAACATTCCATTGCAGTGAGAAGCAAAGGAATGTAAGTGGACATTTTCAAGATTTAAGTAAAAAGCGTTTAAAATTGCGGTTCTAAGTATGCTTTCATTGAAACGTTTTTCTAAATCATGCTGTATAACAGCACTTACTCCTACTAAGGCTACAAGTACTATGTCTTGCCCCAAGACAGAGGAGATGTTCACCTACCATTTGTAATGGTTATCTCCATTTTTTTTATTTTTGCACTTGCATCCCTTTGCTTCTATCACTCTCACTGCCTCAATTCTTTTAAATATATTTTTTAAACTTTATTTCAAATAAAAATAAAACATTTTAAAACCAAAAATAGGGTTTAATGGTCATGTTCTTCCTAAAATATTGCTCCTAATAAAAATATTAGGAGTGGAACAATCGATAGGGTTGAATTAAAACTATGAACCGGTGCGTATTCGTTTCACATAAACGTAATTACCAATCTTTAGAGGCTAAATTAGTAGAAATTGAAAACAAAAATTGAATGGGCAAGTTTAACAATATTATAATTTCTCCGTACTTTTACTGGCCTAAAAAATACCGTACTGATAATAAAACACTAGTTACACTTTATGTTGTTGAAGATTGATCAGCTAAATTCAGCTGAAGTTGGAAGATCTCAAAAGCTGTAGGGGAATGTGGGGCAAAGAGAAATGGTGAAATATTTACTCTGCTTTTAGCACCACCCATCTGGTGATATTTGAACAATGTAACACATGTGGTCTATTCCAGTTAAAAAATGGATACTGCTATTGTAATATTTTGTAGTAAGTCAAAAATTATTTTTGTTACTACAAAATGATAAAGTTCTTGTTATTAACATTAAAAAAAAATTGAGTTCGCCTTATATTCGCTGAAATATTGACTTAGTAACCTTAGTAACCTTAGTTTAGTTAGTTAGTTATATTAAGGTTATTTGTAGTTTAAATAATTCGTGCAATTTGTCAAGTACATGGGAGACAAAGAGGATGAGTCGAAGTAAAATACAATCAACTTTCGATAACTGGAAGTTTCAAGGGACCGGCTAAAACGTTCGAGTTATTAGTAGTTCAAGTTGTGGGGAGTTTCTACAACAGTCTCAAGAGTTTGGGACTAAAGGAAAACTTCGAGATAAAGGAATATTCGAGTTATAAACTTCGTGTTTTCGAAAATTATAAGTTTATTTTGCTTACTTAATCAATCATTTACTAAACCACTTACGTTTTCATTGATTAAGTAATTCATTTAGATTCCTTCATTTTGTAATGCACTTATTTATTCATTCATCATGATTTATTATCATGTCATGATATTTATCATGAGTCATGATATTTATTTCCTTATTAGTTCATTCTTTTATTCGCTCATCTATTTTTCTTCATACATAAAAAAATTATTTATTTTAAGTTCTCGTTTATGATTTCATTATTCTTTCACTTATTCATTCAACCTTTTATTTTTTTTTTTGTCTCTGGCTATGAATTAATATGCAATTATCACAAATATAGATTTACCTCCCTTGAAAGTTTGTTGCTTCATTTCTGGGACAACTTAACGACTTTTGCAGCAAATCGTAAAGCATTTCAAATTGCATAAATATATTATTGGTCATATTCATCAGCTGATCGAACCTCTGTTAGACATTAGACATCTGGACCGCCGACTGATATCTTTCAATTGGTTGAAAAACACTTGTTGCGGGTTTTTTTTTTTTTTTTTTTTTTTTTTTGCTCAAGTATAAAACGATGGCTAGGTTTTATGAACAATACTGTTAGCACCGCAATAATTTAAAGAAGAAAACATTTCAAAAGATAACGCAGCTGTCATTGCTGTCCCTAAAAGAAGTACTTTTCATTTTAATATGACCATTAAAATTGATTTGAAAGAACAGTTAAAGATGAGTTAAAAATTTCAAGCGATCAAATTTAACTATATTCCAAATTTAGTACCGTTTTTGCAACCATTTCTAACAAAAAGTTGCTATAAATTCATACCTTTCATTAAAAAATGAAATGAAATGAAATTGGTAGACTATATTTAGGTAAAGACCATTTTTACAACAATCATTTCTGGAAGTGAATTGTTTCTTTCCAGTTTTATTGACCTTAATCTAATCGAATCTGCTCGAGGATTCATTTCTCTTCAAAATAAAATATCTGGCATCTGCAATCATTCGAAAATTGAAAAATCCTACCTTGCGCTCGGTTTTCAAACTAAATTCAAACAGGATTACAAGTTAACAATATTCAAAATTCTCTAGCATAGTTTAAATTCATTTTTCAAATAAAGCGGAGAATAAAGCGGAGAAAAGATTGCAGCACAAAACTGTTCTATCAACGAAGCGAGAGTATTTTCTTTCACATCAACTGTTACCATTTATAATGACGCACTTTAAAGAAGCTCATTAAAGATTGTTTCGATGGTGGAATTCTTAAAATTTAAGTATACATTTATGATATTTTGATGTTTTGTGATATTTTTATGATAGCGTAAGTACAAGGATTAAATAAAAGTCGTTTTCGTCTTGAATTTTAGAAAAATATATTGTCGGAATGAAGCCACGTTGATTTCATACCCTACAGGACGTTACAGGCCTGTAATTTGCGTTAATATTACAGAAAAATCTTACTTAGTTTGTACCAAACCTGATTTGATTGAGGATTTTATTGCAATAATCAAAAGAATATTGAATTTATTACTTTAGCGTGTCAATATGATAACATTTTTGTCAAAAGTTTAATAGCTTATTTTAAATCAAAAACAGAAACAACTGATGATGTATTATACCAGATATTGCAAAACATATCGTGCATTATATGAGTACCAGAGTATAATATACGCTATGTGTTGCATACATTATACCCGATATTGCACATATTGCATCTCCAGCATATTTTACGTTCATTTTTCAGAAAACGGTATGGTAAATAAAGCAGAGAAAAGATAATAGTACAAAGCTATTCCACCAATAAACGGGAACAATTTCTTTCGCATCAACCATTTACAATGACGCACTTCAAAAAGTTCATTAAAGATTATCTCTATGTAGGAACTCAATTGCAGGTAAATAAACACTTATGATATGTTGATACTTCGTCATATTTTTATGATAACGTTAGCGCAAGGATTAAACAAGAATCTTTTCCGTCTCGAATTGTAGAAAGAATTTAGAAAAATGGTTTTCCGGCATGAAACCTAATTAATGTACTAGCATTCATGAAATGGATATGTATTAACTAACTTTACTTATACTGTTTTTGCTTTAGCTTGCTAAATGGTATTGGTTTCATATTTTTTGCTTCTATCACGTCTGAAAGCTATGTACAATTATAAAATAGGTTCCATTGTCCAACAACTGATCAGCTACTTTGAACCAACGATACGTCCTATTGAATAGGACGTATCGTTGGTTCAAAGTAGCTGATCTGTTGTTGGTTGCCCCAAAACCAAAAGTCACCGTTTCGTGGCAGTGAGCCTGGTGTAATCATTGTTGGACAGAATACAGATATTATTTAAGTAGGTGTGGCAGTAGATTTTCTATGGTTATATTGATCTGCGGGAATTGTTTATATCTGCCAGATCTTTGGTTTTAGCCGGTTCTAATTATTGAACTTTCTTTGAGGTGGTGACATCAAGAAAAAGAGTGGAACTACGAGAAAGGGTTTTAGATGGCTACATGAAAGTTGCCTTCTTGCCAGACGAGCAGCAGTCTGCATGCCACTGGCATCGTCTAACGCAAGAGTTCAGCTAGAGTGGACTCTGAAAATCCTTTATTGCATATTACTCATCATTATTTTTTTAGTTAAGTTGAAATATTTTAAACAGAACTTTGTCTTACTCTTTTCCTTTGTAATTTGCCTTATTCAACACAAGCCGTAAAAATATTTTAAAAATAGGCTTAATACTTTGATTTGCATTGTGCCTATAGTTGGAAAAAAACCTAACCTGGCAGCATTGTGAAGGCAACGCAGATCCAAATCGCAGAATTACGTCGCTAACGGGTTAGATTTGCCCCAAATACAGGTGTTTGTTCTTTATTGACGCTTTTGTAAACTGCTCAGAAACATTTATACATATAATTTTACAGATTCATAAAAAAATACCATTGATAAGAAATGAATAAATATCTTTTTGCAAAAAAGTAACAACAGGAATAAATACCGTTCTAAATGTCTAAATTAGAAACAGAGATCCGACACGTGTTTCGCGGTTTCATGGAACCTCTTTTTCAATACAGAGAAGAGAGATTTTAAATGTAAATTATATGACAAAGCTAAGAAGTAAAAATAGTCTTCGTCGGATAACTTTACATCCACGAAATTATACTTTTCTGCATTGAAAATAAGCTTCCATAATACTCCGAAACAGGTGTCAATAATCAGTTGCTGATTTTTGCATTTTTAGCGGTTTTTTTTTTTTTTTTTTGCTATTAATACTCCTATAGCCGATCAAAGAAATCAAAATCAAAACCCAAAAGTATTTAAAAGTTTGATAAACGCTAATTTAAAATATGAAAAACCTCTAGTGTGCCTCTATAATTTCTTCATTAATCAAAACTCAATCTTGCTATCGACTTGGATAATCATGACGGTACTTTACATTCTTTTGTTGAAACTCATTTCTTGCATATAAACTCAGAGTGAGGATTAGTTCTAATGTAGAATGTAGGTGATATATACCCAATTCATCAAAATAATGCTCCTCAAAAACAAAAAGCAAGTTTAGAAAAGATAAACTTTCAGTCAAATTAGCATATACTGAGGTCGCATGGTCTCCTTAATACATTATGTATTATACTTGCTGTTTTAAAACCTTAGGGTAATATTTAAAACTCTCCCTGCATAGTATACTAATTTCACGCGCCATTAACTTTTGTGCTTCGTCGTCCAGTTAGCTCAAAAGAGGTTATTAATAACAATGGTATGGAAATAAATGGCTCAAATATACATGAGAATAATTTAAAAGGCTTGCTCCTTCATATATAAATCTGGAGTTTTTATCTTGATTTCTCTGAAAAAGGGATTAAAGAAAGGAATAGAAGAGCAGAAGAAAACAGAAATCGAGAGATGGTGTAGGAGCAAATAATATCCTTGTGGAATCTTTACTCTGCGTCTTGGCATTCTTTGCTAAGACTGTAGAGCTTAATTTTGTTCTAAAGAGCTATCTTCATCATAATTTGTCGACATTTTCGAAACGTTGTCCGAAAAAAGTAAAAGAAATTTGAAATCGCAGTAACTTTTACTTACACTCGTTCAGCATTGCCATGAAATTCAAATTTACGACATTGCCTGCAAGGAAAAAAAAAAAGAAAAAAAAAAAAAAAACGACTGATGTGTGCATCACATGACTTCCTTTTCCACCAATTTAATGTTATTTCCTCATTATTGGCAATTTTAATGTGATTCAATAGTAACCTCTCTAAATATCACCAAAAGTGGCCAAATTGAAACCAGATTTTAAAAAATTAAAAAATTAAAAAAAACCGCCAACTTTGTCACCAAGTTACGAGAAAACTTGGCGACCAAAAGACTAACTCCGTATCGCCCAGTGTCCGCCAAATTATAACATCACTTCAACTTGCATCGAAATAACAATGATTTCCCCCAAAAAGGGACCAATGTCCTTTTAGAAACACCCGAATGCAACCAAAACGGGAGGTGCACAACTAGACCTCACTAGGAGTCAACGTACCAAATTTCAACTCTCTAGGACATATCGTTCTTGAGTTATGCGACATACATACGCACATCCGTATACATACGCACATCTGCACATACGCACATACAGACGTCACGAGAAAACTCTTTGTAATTACCTCGGGAATCGTTAAAATGGATATTTCGCTTGTCTATACGTTCTTAGGCACTTATCTACGTGTGGTCGAGTCGAAAAAAAAAAAACTCAACGTTCATTCGGGGGTGAGTAAAATTGAAATTAAGATCGATTTTTGAGTGAAAATTTTTCCGCGAATACAATACTTCCTATTTTGTGAAAGGAAGCAAAAAAAAAAAAAAAAAAAAAAACTCAATACATCCGTTCTCCTTTTTGAAACTCTTGTAAGTCAAGGGATCCTTTCACCCCGTAAAACCAGTAAGAGGCTGACTATAATTGTCACTTTTTACTTCCTTTTACAAAAAAGGAAGTATTATATTCGCGAAAGAATTTTCACTCAAAAATCGAATTTAATTTCCATTTTACTCACCCCCGAATGAATGTTGAGTTTTTTTCGACTCGACCATGCGTGGATAAGTGCTTAAGAACGTATAGACACGCGAAATATCTATTTTGACGATTCCAACGAGTTTTCTCGGTACAACGAGTTTTCTCGTGACGTCTGTATGTATGTATGTGCGGATGTATGTCGCAAAACTCAAGAATGGTATGTCCTAGAAAGTTGAAATTTGGTAAGTAGACTCCTAGTGGGGTCTAGTTGTGCACCTCTCTTTGTGGTTGCATTCGAGTGTTTCTAAAGGGGTCCCTTTTTGGAGAGAAATAATTGTTAATTTCGATGCAAACTCAAGTGGTGTTATAATTTGTCGGACACTTGGCGATATTTCGCCAGTCTTTTGGTCGCCAAGTTTTTATTTTTTTTCTTAAATTTGATTTCAATTTGGCCACTATTGGTGATATTTAGAGAGTAAACTATTGAATCACATTAAAATTGCCAGTAATGGGGAAATGACATTAAATTGGAGTAAAAGAAAGTCATTTGATGCACACATCAGCTCGTTTTTCAACATAATTGACCCCTTCCACTTTGTCACAAAGTTCAATTGCTCCCCTCCCCTGACACATGTCGAGCTACATCATAAAAACATTTTGTTACATAAAAAGGCTATTGTTTAAACTAAAATATGTCATGTCACTCTTGTTGTTGTAACCCTATCCCACAAACCAGTTGCGACAAACTTCCTCAATTTCATTAACTCCCTCAATACCCCCTAACCCGTTCGTCTATTTCAAACTTTATCTTCGATTAGTGCTACTCCCACATAAATACCAATACTATTTTCGTCAAAAATGACGTCTTTAGGTATTATTTAAGTGACAGATCAGTTCAAATCCTATGTATGCAGCAGCCAGTTAAGGGTAAGTTTTCCTTTTTAGTTCCTTTTACAAAGAAGGAAGTATTGTATTCGCGAAAAAAAAATTCACTCAAAAATCGACCTTAATTTGCATTTTACTCACCCCCGAATGAATGTTGAGGTTTTTTTTTTCGATTCGACCACACGCGGATAAATGCCTAAGAATGTATAGACACGCCATTTTGACGATTCCAGAGTTAATTACAACGAGTTGTCTCGTGACGTCTGTATGTACATATGTATGTGCGGATATGCGGATGTATGTCGCATAACTCAAGAACGGTATGTCCTAGAAAGTTGAAATTTGGTACGTAGACTCCTAGTGAGGCCTAGTTGTGCACCTTCCCTTTTGGTTGGATTCGGGTGTTTCTAAAGTGGTCTTTTGACCCTTTTTAGGGGGAAATCATTGTTAATTTCGATGTAAACTCAAGTGGTGTTATAATTTGGCGGATACTTTGCGATAAATAGCCAGTCTTTTGGTCGCCAAGTTTTGTCGCAAACTTGGCGACAAATTTTGGCAATTTTTTTTCACAAATTTGATTTCAATTTGGCCATTGTTGGTTATATTTAGAGAGTAAACTATTGAATCACAATAAAATTGCCAGTAATGGGGAAATGACATTAAACTGGAGTAAAAGGAATTCATGTGATGCACACATCAGCTCGTTTTATCTGTAATGTTCAAAAAGTTGAATCAGACATCTTTCAAACTATAATCATCATGAAGCTCAGAAAACATTGCAATTTTAAAACTTCAAATAATTTCAAATGTAACAATTTTGATTTCCACGACCGGTGATAGTAACAAAGGCTGTGACCCATCCTGGATGTCCTCGGTATCTAAAACTTCATGGAATATTTGAACAGTTTTTAAGCTCTTAACTACGTAAATTATGTGTGTGTTTCATTGGATACTTTTTTTTTTTCAAAATGCACTAAAATCCTTTTGAATGTAAGAAAAGACATTTCCCCTGTCCTTGAAAAATGATTGTTCTAAAATTGTCTATCACTTTCAAAAACGGAGTTTCATGAAAATAGCACCTAAGGAGTTGTCCACAAATAATGTCATGTTTTGAAGGAGGAGGGGGGGGGGTCATGAAATTATGACAGTTTGTGACACGAGGGAGGGAACCGTTAACTAGAAGTATGAAGAAAAGAATAGGTTCGTGAAAAATTGCTTGACATATGATTACGGGGTGAGGGGGGTCAAAAAGTTGAAAAAAAAATGTGGCATTGTTTATGGACAGTCCCTAAAAAAATATTTTTTTTTTTATATTTTGTACTTCGTTCTTATGTTATGTTGCAAAAGGAAAATAATCGTACATTGATGTAACTTAACATCCTTATATATGTAGCAGTGACTGAATTCACTGATGGAGTAACGCTCTTGACGTTTTCAACAATGAAACTCGTCCAACGGCATGATAATTTAATGGCTTTTTTTTTTTGAAAAGGCTGAACTGGATGCGGAAACTTAACTGTTTTACTGGCAAGACAGTCATTTTAGGAGAATAAAGCAACGAAAAAGTGATCAACAATTATTGCTATCTACTGGAGTTTTGGGTTAAGCCACTGGAGTTTGGGTCCAACTTTTAAAAAATCACTTTAAAGACATTGCTTCGCTTAAATGTAGAAGTAAATTTCCCCTGTCATACCTTGACAGGCGATTTTTTAGTTTAAATTAATCATTGACTGCAAGGATATATGTATATATATATATATATATATATATATATATATATATATATATATATATATATAGATTAAACCATTGTTTTTAACTCGTACAATTGACGGAATTACATATTTCTTTTTAATTGTTTTACGATAATAAAAATCGAACATTGAATGTGTTAATGTAAATGTGTAGGGATAAGTCAAACATCGAGTGGATCGGAATAAATACTGGACGTTAACTACAACTGACCAAAACAAAGTAAAGCGAAAAATTCCGTCAGGCTCTAAAGTTAATTCGAAAAATCGTTACATCAAATTTAAAAAAAAGATATTGATAGTTGAATAAAATAATTCTTTCAAAAAAATGTAAAAAATTCGTGATTGACGAAAGTTCTATAAAATATAAATAGCAATACTCGGCGGAAACAATATAAAATAAATAGCACTCCATTCCATTTGCAGAATTTCAAAAAACAAAACCGAACGCATAAAACATTGAATCAATATAAGCATCAAAGAATCTAACCTCTGTGTATTAAATTAATTCGTATTAAACTTCAGCATTGCACTCAAGAAAGCATGGAACGAATGAATATAAAATACTGAATAAAAGAATTTAGCCAGCTTACTAATTCAGACAAATTATTTTTTTTTTCTACAAAAAAAAAAAAAAAAACCTCTGCCTTAAATAAAATACATATCATTGAACTATTCTTCATAAATAATTAAGGATCCCTCTGAGGCAATCAATATAAAATAAAACTGAGAGTTAACTTAAACCACGAATAAGAAATCTTTAATTCAAGCAAACGAAAAAAAAAAAAAACTTCGAAAACATTTGTTTAATAAAAATAAATCAAAACGCATACAATAATTTTAACATTTTTCCACCGAGAATAAAAGGAAATTTAGCAGAATAAATGTTTTTGAAAGAATGGAACATTTTATTCTGTTGTTTAAGATTAATTAGAATAGTGAGACATAATGAAACTTAAAATAAAAAATGACCCATTTACGAAAATAAAAACTTAACTCAAAGTATTTGCTGTTTTATACATCGTTACACGCATGCAAAAGACTGAATGCTCGAAAATAAAAGAAAGGAAAAGAAAAGTCTTATTTTTTTATGATAAAACTTATGTTAGTCGCACTTGCCAAATAAATTATCTAAGAGAGAAAGTCAATGTTTGTAGCCATTTCTGGCGACTGAATTGAGATGTCGGCCAATTAGCAGCCAAATACGGCGCATTTTTTTGTCTCGTAGGTTTTTATCGTTCAGTGGTAACGACTATAGATTAAAGCATTTCCCGCCATTGCTTGCGACAATTGTTTCCACTCTTAATGAACTGTAAAAGGTCGATGGAACTCGAGTTTTAATGAATCGAGCCTTTTAATTAAGAACGAAAGAGCTTGAATAAAAATTTTTCCAATAATTTTTAATTAAGGAAACAAATTTCGGGAAATTGATGCTTCTTGGAAGGATATTCACCACAGCAATAACCCATGTGTGGGCGGAAGGAAAGGGAGAGTTAAACAACTTAAGAAAACTTCGCGTGAAATTAAGATATAAGATATTTATTTGAGATAATTGGAGCCAGGCGTGGAAAGAGAAAATAAACAAATCCCTGAGCTCAATGCTTAAAAAAAATGTTCTTCAACTAATTTCAGGAATGTTGATGAAGTTTTTAATTATTTTACAGATCAAGAATGAAGTCGTTGTTATACCTTTAATTAGGTAACGTTTATGCGGCATTCGAAGATTTTGTTCTCGAAATTAATTTGGTGCACATTTTAGTGTTCAACAAATACTATAGATACTTAGCTTCACCAATATTTTCTGCCTGTTTTGTTTCTGTCTGTAACTATTAAACACTTATTTTAAGTATATACATCTATGTATGCAAAGTGTGTCTCAAAAGTCTTGAAATACATACTTAATATATACGTATAATTGACGCAGATTGCTATGCTATAAGGGCGAGCTTTTCACCTCTGACTTCGACAGTACAGTATAACTTGGATTTAACGAATTCCTTAATTTAATGATACATATCACTGGTCCCCGTTTGACTGAATTGAATGTTTATGCTCCCCGGTATAACGACATTCTTGATTTAGCGATAACTTTTTCCGGTTCCTTGACAATCGTTAAATCGGGGTTATTCTGTCATTTGAAAAATTTCTGCAACCTTATGGAAGCATTATTTTTGTTTTAACTAATAGATTTATGACGGTAAAAATCAGCATCAGAATTATTGAACTAATGACGTGATATCAGGCCTAGCTATGAAGTTCTATTATTTGCGCAATCTAAGTGAAATTTGTACTTTTCTCATTTAGTGCATTTTAATGTTTGTTGGCAAAAATTTGTTCAAGCAGATGTGTAAATTTGCGTTAGAATTTGTGTAAATAAAGAAATGTAATACAGAAGAGTTTGCTGATAAGGTAAAATGATGCTGTGATTCAAAATATGGCATTTATCACTGAAATTAGAAATTGAGACATGAAAAGGGTCCCATGGTTAAACACCTTCCATTATTCTAATTCTTTGAAACATGGTTTTGGCTGGGTTGCAAAATTTATATGTAGTAGTGAAATTTTTTTTTGTAAAATCTTTTGTTGCTGTTAAACAAATCAAAGCAAAACTTGATGCGTTGCTCAAAATTTGTAAACACTTTAAAATCGAGTAAAAATGTTAAAACTAATGACACGTAGCAACGTGGTGTCTGGGGTCATCAGAAAAACGATCAAGAAAATGCCTATTATTATGTGTATTTTTTGATAAATGACTTTTAAATATGAAAGATGTTAGTAAAATTTTTGAGCAACTTCAAAACATCTCTATTCGTACTCCTTACACATTCAGAAACATGATGAACCTGAGTTACATAATACAAGTTGTTTCTGAACTCTGCAAAACTTTAAGGGGAGATAGTACATATCAGGACAAACAATATAATGTCATAAATAAGGGTCCCAAATGTCTTCCGAAGGAGATAGGCGCCATGAAAGTTTAGGGTCCAAAATTTCAAATGATCATAAAAAGCGGAAACATTGGTCGAATCGTTTGCGGTTTTGGCTAAAATTATTCTTTTCATCAGTATTTTCTTGAAAATAAATTTTGAAGATGTAGTTTAAAAAATGCCGATAGAGAGCGCCTTTGACTTTGAAGTAAAGAGCAACTATTTTTTACCGCTGGGCAATTCCACTGACATTCACAGAGCAAAACGATAAGTATTTTGAAACAAAAATCACAAAATATTATTTTTGAAAAAGATATTTTCACCTCGATTATTGTACTTTTTAAACTAAATTTCATGGTACAACTGAATTTACAAAATACACATTGGGTGATTTTAGAAAAAAAATTTAAAACATGGTAAGTAACTGACATGAATGCAACCTATGTGAAAAGTAATACTGAATCAATAAGAGGTTTTTCTGAATGTAAAAGGGATTTTTATTAACTTCGAATCAGGATCAAAGAACAATGAATAAACTTTCGGCCTATGGGGCATTTGAGTAGAAAAATATTCCTACAATAAAGAATTACAGTAATTAGAACAGCTTGGTAACTGACTGACATTTCTGAAATTTTCTAACTATAATAATGCAAATGTTCAAAATTTAGCAGCAAAACAAATAAATAAGTTTACATAAAAGGTAAACAATGGAAATACATTTGTTAGATTTGATACAGTTGACTCCGGTTAATTGAATCAGTATTTTTTTTTTTTTGCGTCAACCGCTTTAATGAATCAAATTGCCAAAAACAGAAAAAAATCCAGCTTTATTGAACAAGCCGCTTTATTGAATCAGTCGCTTTATGGAATCAAAACTGTTTAGAACAAACGGGATTCATATAATCGGTGACCACTGTATTGAAAAAAAAAATTGCAGTATTTACGACAAGTTGGTGACTAACTGACATATTGGCAACTGACTGATATTACAAACATGCAACACAAAATATCCATTAAAAAATTAAAAAAAAAAATCTCCTATTTTATTGATTTTTTCAAGCTGAATTTAATGGTATAGTTGAATTTTTAAAATGCATTTTAGATTGTTTTAAAAAATATTGAAAGCATGGTAACTGCCTGGCATGATTGCAACCTGCAGGAAAAGTAATATAGATTCAATGAAAGATTCTCCTCTAAAAGCAAAAGGAGTTATTCATAAATTTAAATTGGGATCAAGGAAAAATGAATAACCTTCCGGCATATGGCATTTTACTAAAATAACAAAATTACCGTAATTAGAATAGCTCAGAGAGCTAACTGGCTGACATTTCTTAATTTCCTATACATCCTAACATAAAAAATTCAGAATTACGCAGTAAAACATACAAATAAGTGAACACAAAAGCAGAGCTTTCTTCGCCATTACGGCTAGACCAAGGGACCCTCAGTCTGTGAGGACCCCCAAAATACAAATACAAATGTGACGACCAGCAACAAGCTTTGGGCCCAGCTAGGCTGGTCCTAGTCAATTAATTAGTCCCCAATGAAGATCAATGGCCCTCTTAAAGCTATCCACTCCCTTGCTCATTACCGCCTCTTCCGGTAAGCTATTCCAAGTGCCCACGACCCTGCTAAAGTAGTAGTTTTTCCTGATTTCCAAGTTAGCCTGCGATTTAAATAGTTTAAAACAATGACCCCTTGTCCTGCTTTCCCCGCAAAAATTTAATCCATTTACATCTTTCATATTGATAAATTTAAATAACTGAATCATGTCCCCTCTGCTCCAGGCTATACATGTTAAGCCTATTAAGTCTGGTATCATAATCTAAATCTGAGAGTCCCCTTACTAATTTAGTTACCCTTCTTTGAACCCTTTCCAATACAAAAATATCTTTCTTCAGATAAGGCGACCAATACTGAACAGCATACTCCAAATGAGGTCTTACTAAACTCCTATATAAAGGCAGAAGAACTTTCTTAGATTTGTTTGAAATAGATCTATTGATGAACCCAAGCATTTTGTTGGCTTTGTTACTAGCAATACTGCACTGTTGACTAAACTTGAAGTCCTGATTTATAAAGACACCCAGATCCATAACATTTTCTGCCTGATTTATGCCTGAACCCTGTAAACGATATCTCATACGCTTATTTCCATGACCTAAGTGTAGCACTTGACATTTCCCTACATTAACTGCCATACCCCATTTATTTGCCCACTTAGTAATATGATCTAAATCCTCTTGCAGCTGTTTTACTTGTTCTTCATTTTCGACAATCCCCATAACTTTTACATCGTCAGCAAAACAATTCATGCTTTCAGAAATATTTTCATTGATGTCATTCATAAATATAATAAACAAAAGAGGCCCTAAAACTGATCCCTGACGAACCCCACTTAAAACATCACTCCAATTAGAATGATTTCCTCTCACAACTACTCTTTGCTTCCTACCAGTAAGCCAATTTCTAACCCAAAGTAAAGTTTTTCCTCCTATTCCTATGTCAGCTAACTTGCTGAGAAGAGCAACATGCGGTACCTTGTCAAAAGCTTTTTGAAAATCAATATAAACATCCACACATTTTTTGTTATCTAAAGCTGAGGTAACCTTGTCGTAGAAATGCAATAAATTAGTAGTACACGATTTACCTTTCCTGAAACCATACTGGAAACTAGTCAACAGACTATTAGTCTCTAAGAACATCATGATCTTAATTTTGATCAAAGTTTCGAAAATCTTACGAATCACCGAAGTCAAACTTACAGGTCTATAATTCCCAGCAATACCTTTAGACCCCTTCTTGAAGAGTGGCGTTATGTTAGCCAGTTTCCAATCCTCTGGCACCGTCCCCGAGTTATAAGAAGCATTGAAAATATTCAAAATAACATCCACTAATTCCTCTGCACATTCAACTAAAATTTTTGGATAAATATTATCTGGTCCCGGAGCTTTAGTTGCTTTAATCTTTTTCAAATGAAATAAAACCTCCTCCCTGGAAAATACAAAATCCTCAAGCTGTATAATAGCTTGTGTCTTGTTAGTGTCAACTGTTGAGATACAGTTATCGTTAAACACACTGGAAAAAAAGTTATTTAGAACATTTGCAATATCCCTATCGTTTTGGATTAAATTTCCATACTCATCAACCAAAGGCCCAATTTGACCGTTTCGAGCTTTCCCAGAATTAGCGTAAGCAAAAAACCTCTTAGGGTTCCCATCAATGTCATCTGCCAGCCTTTGCTCCAATTCCCTTTTCTGAATCCGTACCAAATACTTAAAATTTCGCCTTGCCTTACCATACTGGCGCCTCTCCGCACTCTGACCAGTTTCTTTAAACTGACGAAAAGTGGCTTGCTTATAATTAAGAGCTTCTTTAGTCTCCCTGGAGAACCACATGGGCCAAATTTTGGTACTAACACCTTTTCTCCTAAATGGAACATAGTCCCCAACCGTTTTAGTAAGTTTATCCTTAAATTCCGTCCACTGCTGATCTATGTCGCTATTTTCCAATCCTGACGAAAAAACCTCTTTCAAGCTCTGCCTAAGTGCAACAAAATCAGTGTTTCTGAAATTGGGCACAAACCTAAAATTATCATCTTTGCACACTTCAAATTTAACCCGGAACCTAATGCTGTTATGATCACTATCTCCAATATGCTCCCCTACACACAACCCTTGAACAAAACTACCTATGTCACAAAAAACTAGATCCAAAATCGCCTCCTGTCGAGTTCCCTGAGTTACAACTTGATCTAAGAAACAGTCACCAATTACTTTTAAAAATTCCTCTTCTTTGCCATTACCAGGATAAAAATTATTCCAATCAATACCCGGAAAATTGAAATCCCCCATTATGACAACGGATCCCTTACTGGACATGTCACTAATAATACGGTACATCTGTTCATCTTGTCCCTGGTTTGAATTAGGTGGCCTATAAATGTTTCCAAAACGTAGCTTTTTGCCCTTACTGCTCATCAACTCCAGCCAAACTATATCAATATCAGTAGGCTTATCATTTATGACCAATTCATTGCAAATAAAATTGTCTCTAACATAAAATAAAACCCCACCACCTCTTTTACCTAATCTGTCCTGTCTGAACAAATTATATCCAGCAATATGTAATAACTCTGCATCAGATTCGGTAGCCCATGTCTCTGTAATTCCAATAACATCCAACTTCTCATTCATAACTATGCTTTTCAATTCATCCATCTTGTTCCTAATACTGCGAGCATTGGTATAGAAAACTTTAAGCATGCCTAAGTTGCTTTTATTTAACACCCTGAAATTTCCTAAATTACGATTGTTAACATTACTACTCTTGTTCGTCACTTTATTTCCATTTCTAGCAATACCCAAAAAAATTTCATTCTCTCGATACCTGATGCTTGAACCATGCCCCTCATTCCAACTTAGTTTTTTGACGCCGAAGCCCCTAAAATTAACCCACGAACTATTTTGACCCCTGTAGAGCTCAGATGCAGGCCATCCCTAGCAATCCAATCCCGTTTACAATGACTCCATACATCAATAAACCTAATACTGCGCTTTTCGCAAATTGACTTCAGTAGCAAGTTCATACACCTCGCACGTTGATTTAGCCAGCTCCTATGCACTCCATACCTGGGAAGCAAACCAACTACTTGGACATTCGTCGAAAAGCTGGTTGCTTTATCCAACAGGGATTCCCATTCCCTAGAAAACTCCTCATTTTTACTGTGGCCTACATCATTAATATCATCATCATCAAATATAGACCATATAGAAAATTACTACAAAATATAGTTTTAATATTCTAATTATGACGTTTAAAAGCAAGGGCGATACAAAACATATAAAAAAAGATTGATTTTTAACATCAAAATAACAATTTTTTGCTACCGAGTATTTTGTTCAAGTAGTTTACACCCTCAGTGTACCCTAGCTGAAGTATATGAAATAACAAAAACTGTAGGCATTTGGAACTCTGCAGCACTTTCTTCGATAGTATTTTTTGTAGCATCTATTAATGTGTTTCACCGATTTTCTAACAGCCTTAAAATTTGTAAATTAAATCCTACGCAAAAGAAAAGCAATTAAAATAAGATTTTTTTTTATCGATGACCTCTTTTCTCTTCATAGGGTTTATTCTTAGAGGATTTGAAAATCTTTTCTTTTTCTTCAGTGTTAAAAAATGAATAGCATCCTTGTAAAATTATTGAGCTATAAAAGGTAAACTATTTCTATTTACTCTACATCAACTTCGCCACTCATATGATTGAACAAGTTCTTTTTTCAAGAATTTCAACTTAGCCTTTCCGTTATTACCATCTATCAGTCTTTGTACAAAATATTATCGATCACAAGAAACTCCATAGAAATGTTCTTTACGAGCAGTCGCTTCCCATATTTTGAATTTATTTTCCCCCCGGTGAGTTGTGATATTGTAAATTTGTCTTTTGGCTGTATTGACTGTAAAATGCTTTCCTCTTCTGTTTTGAGTTGATGTATTTTTTGCATATTAGGCAATTATGTTTTAAATTTAGGCCCAAACATAACTAAATTATGTTAGAATGAATAATGAATAAAATTAATAAAATATGTTATCATTCTTAAAAATTAAAAGAGTTTTTTGTTTAATATTACTTAAAACGCTAAAAATAAAATAAAACTGTTTTCAGGAGTATTACATTTTTATACATTGCAACCATTTTAAAGTTAAACAGAATGTCAGTCAGTTACCGTATCAAGTGTGTCAGTCAGTTACCGAGGAATTTTCGGCGTTCCGTTGTAAACTTCGAATTCTGCTTATTAAGCATTAAAATACTCCTGCTGTAAGCAGAAAATATGAATTTTGGAAAATTTCAACAATTATTTTCATGCTGAGGGGAAAACGTTGCTTTTTTATAGTAACTGACTGACATTCATTAACTGATTTTTAGATTGTTTCTGAAACACTGTAAGATATTTTTTGATACAAGCTTCCCGTATAAAACTGTATTATGAGTATAACAAAATACACTAACCTGTTTTCCTTTTAGTTAGAATTTGTTTTAGAAAATCATTTATTGCTACGTACCGAATTTTCCCCAAAAAATCCGGAAAGGACATAGGCACCTGTTACGGCCTACCTTCAATACGAAAAATTATAAATTAAAATTTAACTTGATACACTTCTAAAATATATATTTCAAGCTTTTAAATGACATGGCACATTCTCCAGAAAACGTGACTTTTGAACGCAAATATTTTTCAATTTCGAAACCTTTTGTTTTCTTTTTTTTTACTCCTACATGAAAGTGTTACTAACTAGAAGTAACCATAAACAATGGCCCAGCTAAGTTCCAATTATTTTACTCATAAATAAACAAAATTAAAAAATGCATTATTCACGGAAATAATAATAATAATAATAATAATAATAAAAACTTTTAATATTTAAAAATCGAGACCAATTTAATATCAAAGTAGTAATTTTGTTAATTATGCAAACAATCAACTATTTTAATGATTGGTGGGATTATAATATTCAGCTCTCTTAACTAAAGTACGGCTTAATTAGCAGTTTCAAATGTATGTTAAAAAATAGTATTTAGTAAGTTTGAGGATGTACTGGCAATTTATAATTTTGGTAGAATGCCTATTATTGATGTATTTCCCGTCAATCATTTATTTTCACCTCAGAAATAATGATATTGATAAGGACTGTCACTCAGGTCTGATTCACGGAGGTGAGGAATTTTCTACTGATATAGGTATAATAGATACATTTTTCAGAGATTTTTTTTCTTCGTTGCTGCAATCTGCACATGTTTAGCATATGAAAACATGTTCACTTCTTTTTTTACATTAATTTACATCCCTGAAATTCATATTCATGGAGGTGAGAAGTCAGAATAACCATACTAAGTTTTTAAAGCAATGTCTATCTTCTTGTTTTTAAACAAAAATCTCACAACTTCAACTATGGCTGAAAATAAACAAGGGGGCTCTCTTGTACCGTGGAAAATAAAATTCGATGTCATTACTGCCATGTGTTAATGAGGAATGGCATTTTGTGTTTATTTAACGGAGTTGAGAATTTAGTATGTGACATGACTCCTTATCCCACTAAAACGAACTAAAACACAATATTAAAAAATTTAATATACTTAAACAATTGGTATTTGTGGCCCTTGTGAAAAGAATAATAAATAAATAAGTACATACTTTTAATTAAACAAGTTTTTAAGCAACATAAACAGTCACACAAGGTGTGTGACATGCCACGAAGGTGAGAATTCACATGTTGTGAACCAAAAATATACTAAAATAAAATTTATTATTAAAAAATTGTTGGCAGGTTTAAATAGATATATTTTTGATGAAATTAAAAGCATTGTTAAATTAATTGTTCCTGAAATTTTTTTCTGTAAAAGACGTCTCACAGAAAAGTTACACTTTTTGAATAATGACCCATATACAGTACTTATAGTTTTGTTAATATTGAAATTTTGATGCTTAGGTTGTCATTTTTGTGGAATTACCCCGCTATCCTTTAATATCATTAAATTTTTTTACTGCTTGGTCTTAAACATAAATTTTCAACTCAAAAGCAGAATCACGGGGTGTGATTAAGTCGCGCAAGCTGAAATACACTGTGTAACAAAAAAAAGAAAACATTAACCCATAAAGAAACGAGCGATCTTCACGAAACTTAATATTGATGTGGCCTATGACAAGATAAGGAAATCACTACAAATTCACTGTAAAAGATTGTTTTATTAAGAAGTTATAACACAATAAAGGTTACAAACCGTAAATTGTATAGCCTCCTCTTGCAAGGCCAAACAAGGCCATTCAAGTTCAGATGGCGTGTCAGAACAAAACTCGTTATCTGTATAAAAGACAGCGTATTACAAGCTCAATATTCGCACGAGAATTCACGCTGCTCGGTGTTTAACATCCTTGCATACAAGGCCAAACACGGCGTAGTGTGAAGTGAAATAGGTTACCTATGACCACTGGTACTGATTGGGATTCATCGTTGAAGGTAACATGCCTCCTGTCACAACCCAGATAATCAAGTGTAGCGAAAATCCAATCGACGAAAATCCAATCCATGGCAATTGACGCCGGTTCGAGATACCATCGTCTTTCAGTCTACTCAGGTTTATTTTTCTTGATACCACAATTTCTTGGAAAGGGTTAAACGGCATGGAACTAATGTTAGCGACCTTGTTGATGCGGTAGTGGCCGCTTTTATGATGTGCGATCTTCGTGCTCATTTCTGTTTCTTGAATGCCTTAACCGACCTCAATCGAGTGATTCATTTTATTTTTATCTACACTAAGCTACTACCATATCGCTCCGATCGACGTAGTAGCAGCTACACGCGTACAACCAACCTGCTTCTCTGCGACCTACGGTACGTCCCTTTAAAAAGTCCAACGATTGCACATATACCTCTAAAAGGCCGTCCTAGTCACAATAGCGTCCTTGCAACTCTACAGTTTCATTTAAAGTGCCCTTTGACACAAACTTTCACTTTAAATGGTACCTATCTGCGCTTCTTGTATGCGCATAGCGCTTACCCTTCCGTCACTGCCAACGAAATTTAAATCATTTCTTACCAAACTACATTCCTGCCGAGTTCGTTGGTTGCAGCTCAGCTTTATTCTTGAAGCATACATTTTTTTGTGACAAAAAGGATTTCAACCTTTGAAGATAGTTCAATTTTCGCTACTTAACCACTCCCAACAATTCTGATTTCGGGTTCAAAATTTAAATTTAAGTCCAAGCATTAGAAAACATTTAATGCGATTCAAAAATAGCGGTTACTCCAAAGTCTAAAGCGTGCTCTATCGGTATGTTTTAAACTACATCTTTAAAATTTATCTTTAAGAAAATATTGTTAAAAAGAATAATTTTAGCGAAAACCGCAAATGAATCGACCAATATTTCCGTTTTTTATGATCATTTGACATTTTGGACCCTAAACTTTAATGGCGCCTATCTTCTTCGGAAGACGTTTGGCACCCTTATTTTTGCCATTATATTGTTTGTCCAAACGCGTGCTATCCCCCCTTAAAGTTTTGCCCATGAGTTCAGAAACACCCTGTATATATTTAAAAGTAAAAGAAATATTTGAAGAAGCCTAGCCCGCTTATTAGTATATGGGATAAAAGAATATCCCGATTGATGACATTTTAAATGTTCCAAACCGTTGATGTCTATTTTTTTAATCCCGTTTAATGGAATATCTCGCTTTTCAGAATAATTTCTCGTGGAAAATTGGCTGTTCCATTAAACGGGCTCGACTGTATGTATGAAAATTATAGGACTTTTCATTAGTGAAAAAGCTACATAATTTCATTTGCATTTAAGTTTAGCAACTTTTCAATTACATAGCAAAAATGTGTCTCCACTTTAACTAATAACCATTTAAAATTCACGTCTTAATTTTACACCTCCTTTTATTGATTTTTGTAGTGGTAAGGTAAAACATGATTGTGTCGAAAATGCATTCATTAAAATGTTTTCATTTACTTTAAAAAATCAGTCATTACTTTCCGAAATTTCTTATTGGGACACACACAATGTTCAATTTCAATTTAAAACGGAGCACGTTGCTAAAAGTAAATCTTCGAAAAGCACAGACTAGCAGCTTCCTCATTACAGTAATTAGCTTTTCTTTTTTCTATAATTTCATCAGGAAAACGCGATCTGAAACATTTTCTTTGAAAAATACTTGTTAATTGCTTTAAATTAAAGTCCCAAAGCACTTTGGAGCAAAGCTCTTTCATCGCTTTATTCGAACGATTGATGATATCGTTGAAATAAGTTTTTGAAAGGGAAGAAACTTACTAAACTGTTGAGATCAATTTTAATAATAATCATTTCTGGAGCTCAATTTTTTTAGCCATATAAATTATCCATACTCTGGGACTTCGGCTGAAAAACACAGCTATTAGGCAAAATTGAAAGAAACGCACGAATGTTATTATTATGATTATTATTATTATTTTATTTCCTTTTTATCCGAAAGTTTTTTTAAAGTCGTTGATAAAACTGGAATGAATATGCATGAATGCCCTTGCATGAATAAATCATAAAGGCTCAGCTTCGATAAAACGACGCACAACAATGGGAATTAAAAAGAATTTGGAAGCCTCGACGTTTATAGCAAACGATTCAATCAACTTAGCCCTGACAAAGATCAATGTACTTAACTAGACTGCTGGACAATTGCTAAGAAACCATTGCGTTTTTTGAAATAGTTAAGAATAGGCAATGATTAAAGAGAAGCAGAACTAAGTACATAGTTAGTAGGAAGTATGTGGCTTTATTTTAAGCACAAAATAGTACAGATATTACTGCATCGATGAAGTAAAAAAAATCCTACTTAGATGATTTTCAAACAACCACAAAAATTGACCTAGGCCGAAATGATGGAGAAATGAGTACCTTTGTATGATGTGTGATTACCACGGACACTAATGCACATTTTGCATCGTTTTTCCACACTCCTCACTAAACTATTGCGCTTGGGAATTTTTTCTCACTTCTCTCTCAAGGCGGATTTCAGTTCTTGTACTGTTCTGGGGGGGGGACGGTCCTTTGCTTAACACATCTGCCAAGAGCATCCTAGTTATGTTCAATTGGATTAAAGTCAGGAGAGTAGACAGGACACTGCATACGGAGATCGTTTTCACTTTGCAGTGTTCCTGATACTTCAATTGTCTTGTGTGGCCGTGCATTATAGTCCATAAAGAGAAAGTCTGGATCTACAGCCCCCTAAAAAGACGAACATGATCCTATACAACTTTTCTGCATTACCTATGTGAAGCAACGCTTCCTTGTTCAAAAATGTGAAGCGGTGTTTTGCCACTGTGCATGATGCCTGCCCACACCATCACGCATAGGCCATACCGATCACGTTCACAAATAAATGTTTGTGCATAACGTGTTCCACGCTCTATCTACAGTTGTTGGTGACCAGAATCACTTGTCACACTGAAACGAGATTCGTCGGAGAACATCGTGACGATCTCAACCAACATGTTCCTTACACCAGCGTAATCTCTCTCGACGATGGCGTGGTTAAAATGGAATGCAACGCACGAGTTTCCGTGCATACAAACTAACATTATTTAATCGCCGTGAAATGGTTCTTCCAGAAATATGCGTACCGGTAGCGATTGCACCATTTGCAGCTATCTGTCCAGGAGTGAAATTTCTGTTCCTTTTTGCCACGAGGGCTACATAGCGATCCTATGAAGGTGTGGTGTTTCAACCACGACCCCCGGCATGCTTTCGCAAAGCATTTTCACCTCAGCGGCCTTCTTTAATCGCAAGGGTGACACCTTGTGATACACCCATTACAGCAGCTACAGTAGTAACACTTTGACCTGCTTCCAGTCGTCCAACCGTTCGTCCACGATACTCAAATGATCTCTTGCTGACATTTTACTCTTAAATAGTTCAAAAGACTAACAGAATTTCAGAGAAAAAACTTTTTCAACTTCCAGCACTGTTTTTCAACCTATCAGTATTTTTGCGCTTCCTTTTAAAAAATTAAATGAATTCTGTATCAAGATTGGATCTTTTTTCGTTTCTTTGTTACATTGTAATGAAATAAATAGTTTTCAGCAACATCTAGTATGTCAACTTGATGCGTAGCTGCTTCCGTAGGTAGGAAAGCATCACGATGTTTTTTAGTGTTACGGCCTTCTATACCACGGGGATCGGGGAGGGCCAATGGTAGTGGGAAAGTAATGTTCTGTCTAGAAGCGCTTTGATTAGTGATTTGAGCCAAAGTTTGAAATTAAGCTGTGCGCTTCGTATTTAACAAAGATGAACACTGTAGGTACTCATTTTGTTTAGCATTTTAAGTTCTACAAGAGATCTGCACATATGTATGGCCATTTTCAGAACTGTTTTTGAGCTACTGTTTAATTAATGAAAAAACAGGTGTTTTTTGTCACTAATTTGGTCGTAACAGCTCAAGATCATTTAGTAGAAGGAGGAAAACTTAGTATTGTCATCCCAGACCTATACTGCATAGATTAAAACAATTTCCAGCTTTCCATCAATTACCTCCGTATTCAACTACCCAAACGCTGGGCTATAATAATGTAAACTGTAGTTTAAAAATAGTATAAGTTAATTAATTCACTTCAGTTCAAATCTTACGGACCAGTATCCAAAATTTCGAACATGTCACTACCAGTTTTGGCTCAACTCTTATGCGGTATTAATTTGTAATAATATCGATTTAATTATGATCGTGCAATGCAGATGATGTTTAAAAATGCAAAAAAAAAAACATAATACACTCTTTCCAAAGGGTGAAAGCGAATGTAAGCTTCACATATTTACTGAATTTGTTCAGTAAATATGATATATGTGAAATAATTTAACCAATATTCTCAACATGTCAGACAAAAAAACATAACAAAAGGGCATTCCTGCGAAAAAACCGCCATGTTGTCTCGCACGTAACAGCTCACATATTTCATTAAAAAGTTCTAATTTTATAGGGTAATGGAAAAAATCCTAAGAAATCGCACATACGTTTGTGATTTTTTAAGAAAATAAGTTTTTTGCATTACCCCTTTTAAACATTATTTTTTAGTGAAATATATGAGCTGTTACATATGAAATGTCTGTTTTCCCGTGGAATGGAACTAAATCTAAAGCTTCTGTGAAGATTAGTGAGCATAATGAATAATATAATTTAAATAATGAGTGTAGTTCAGATATTAACGACATTTTTAAAGAACTACAATCAATTCACGTACTAGTTGACAAATACTTGCGTTTTTGATTTAGAAAGGACATTGTTATAATATATTAAATGATTTATCTGTCCGTCGTTTACTAAAATCAATAACAATTGAGGAAAATGAAAACAATAGACAAATTGGATTTACGACAAAACTAATCACAAGTTTTACTATTTATTGTACAGTAAAACATGATTTAGCGATTTTCGTTTCTAATGTAAGATAAAATCAAAAACTTGGTAAATTTTCAACTTTTAAAACCTATTTTCGAAAAATACCTTGCGCTTCTGTAACACTTCGAAAAGTTGCACATTGATCGAATTAGCAAAAACAGCGAAGTTTGCTTGAGGGCAATACATTTCCCCCAAACATTTGTTAAACAATTCCTTAAATTTTATAGATAAAAAAGCAGTCTTAAAAATGTTGCACAGACAAATTAGACATTCAAGTAAATCATTACCAGGGGTATCGATCTTCATAATAAATTTATCAAGATAGTCAGGGATTATTTTCTAACAAAATAAGTGTGGAGTCTCATTTTAAAGTGTAAATAGTCGGAATTCCACTGATAATGAGAAAATTCACATTAAATTGAAAATATGGGCGGGGGCTGAGTATCCGGGAGTTCCCATGCAAATAAAGCCGTGATGCTATTTATTAATTTAAAATATTTATTCCAAATTAATTTTTTCTATGCTGTTTGTGATGACATTTTATCATTGGTCCGAAGTAGTGCGCTACAAGTAATGCGGCTACTGTAGTGGCTACATTTTTTAGTATTTTGTAGTATAGCGCTCTACTTTTTAAAAAAAGTATAGTAGCGAGCAAAAAAACAAAAACAAAAAAAGGAAAAAACAATAATACAGTAACGTATGAAAGGGAATGGTGTACAGATCCAGACCCCTAGCTTCGGGTTCAAAATTATATTTTGTAGGATCTAATTAAGTTCCTATAAAATAAATTCCAATACAGAAAATTAAAGTTTTTCTCCTCTGTTTAAAAGATATTTTCCTCATCTAATCAATTTCATATATATGTATGACAATGTAAAATTTAAATCAAAGTATCACTGCTTCTATTTACATTTTTCAAATAGTCGAATTTTTAAAAATTTGAATCTTTCAACTTTTTAATAACTTTCTTACAGCGAATATTCGTAAGCATAGTTTAAAATAGAAAAGAAATAAATATGATAATTTTAAGTAGTATTTCATGTTCAAATGAGCTAATTTATTAATTTTAGCAACTTTTCGCTCAACCATCAAACGGTGTGTGTATAAGCCTTTTATTTATTTATTTTTATTTTTTTTTGAAAAGTAGCGTAGTAGCAACTACATTTCAAAAGTAGTTTGTAGTCGCTACATTTAAAAAAATAGTTGGAGTAGTAGTTAACTACATTTGTAATCAAGTAGTTGTAGTTCGCTACAAAAAAAATGTAGTTTTTCCAACCACTGCATTTAATACAGTCAAGCCCGCTGAACGGAATAGCTAATTTACAAAGAACGTATTTTAATAAGCAGGATATTACATTATCCGGGATCAAAGTCACATGTTACAACGATTTGGTACATTGAAAGGTTATTACATCAACGGGATAATCTTTTAACCGATGTTCCAATGAGCGGGCTTGCCTGTAGTTCGGAAGACAAGAAAACTACTTTCGTAGATATTAGTTTATTAAGTTCGGAAACATTCCCAGAAGAAGTTACATGCATGTATTTTAGTATTTTTCTATAAACTAAACCATTTTTTTTTGCCTTACTAATCATATCTATTCTTTTAAGTTCCTCTCACCTTTTCTTTCTCTTTCCTTTGTTATAGTTGCATCCTTGTTACTTATCGGCAGAATCGAGCCATGAAAATCATTTAATGTTTACATTCCCCTTCGAATTGTTCTCAGCAATGCAAGTTTATAATTCCAGATTGCGAAACCCAAGTAATGAATTACGCAGTTAAGCGCTTTTTTAGTGGCGATTTCTTACGCATACGTACACGGCCTTGTGACGCCATAGCTAGGAAAATAATGAGTCTTCGTGCGTTTCACCTTCTATCCTCCCTTTCACAAATCAGAAATTATTTATTTATTCACATGTTTAAGAACAAAGGTGAGAAGGTCCTGCTAGAATACCACAGAAAAGCGTAAGCGTTTTTTTTTTTTTTTTAAAATAATCTTTATGAGTAATGCTGAAAGCAGTACCACTGTTCGTTGCCATGCTGCTTTTACCAACTAATGCATTATTAGTAAACGTTGTGTTTGCTTATCAAATACCATAGGGGAATGCTCCCTCAATCCCAAACTATTCGCAGCGTTTATGTAGAAAATTTTTTCTCAAACTAGATACGACATTTGAATACTTTTGTATTAAACATTGAAACTGGTGATTTGTGACTGTATTTAAACATTTTGCGGAGATTTCAAGGTGATATTCTATCAATCAACAACATTTACTTACCAAGAAATTCCTCTTTGCGTCTTTAAATTACTAACAAATTAGCTTCAAAAATCCATGGTTTGCACACTTTTAACCAAACCCCATATTGTTAAGACGTTTCCACCAGTACTTGTACTCGTATAAAACTATTTTCTAGTTAATAAATAGTGAATTCATTCAGAAGACTAATTTTTCTGGTATATTAGTACTTTTTTATTGTTTTATTTATTTATTTTTATTTTTTAAGAATTAAAAAGTTGTTTGGAAGAGTCGAGCGGTTTTGTTTTTCATATCACTTCCTGGATTATTTTTTTAATGAAATTTATGTTCGTAAACATACATTATTTGCTTTATCCTATTGCCTGTGACGCCCTAATACTGTTCGGGCAACGGCAAGTGCTCCATTTTTTGAATGCTCGTTCCGATTTCGAGCAAAAGAAAAATCGGTGTTTTAATTTGTTAGAGTCCAAACTCAGTTATCGATTGCATAATATGTATTTTACCAACAGATGAAAGACACTTGTTTTTAAATTTTCGCACGAAAAGTTCGGAAATCTCGGTACATTTGCCGGATTTTTGTAAGTTTGCAGTTTTTCCCAAAACCTCGGAATCAGACTGTGATAAAGAATGCTTAACAGGCTCAGATACCAGTATTTCGACAAAATACTCTTCCCTTAGTGGCGATCAAAGTGAAACACTTTCACGCCGAACCTAAGTCCGTTATGCTCAAAAATATTGTTTTGAACTATTTTTGACGACAATTTGATTCCCACCATTACTGTAGAGTTTAATAGATATGCATTACGCTCAACAATGCCTTGAATGATAACATTTGGGGCCAAAAAGGTGGATGCCAACAAATGGCAATGAAAAGAAAATATTTCTGTTGCTCCATGTTTAACAAGGTATTTTTCATATGCCCGATGGCTCAATGTTTTATTAAAAAACAAACTCTCTTTAATTCCATTCTTTCGCTATATTATGTCCGACGGCGGATTTTAAGGTTTCATATTTTTAAAATAATATATTTTAATATAACATTTCAATGATGATAACGAACGAAATTGTGAAAACTTGTAAAAAGAATTAGAAAAACAAACAAATAGAAAGCCAAAATATTTTAGCAATGTGATATATTAAAATATCTGCGAAATTAAAATCTGTATAAATGCATCAGGTAATACAACATGAAAGAGCCCCGTTTTCTCATTTCGTATAAAGTAATTTTGTCTCTTTGTATAACATCACCGTTCAGTTCATTTATTTATTATACAAACAAATGTCAGAGTAATTGTTAAAATATCTTAAGAAACTCCATGTATTAATATTTTAACTTCATTATTGAACTCATATCGATCGTTCATAAGTAGTTCAACTTTTATCCCGTAATAAACTGGATAAGGATCCAAAACTTCCTGTTTACTTTAACATAAATGCCTTTAAGCCATTTGGAGAATTATGATTACTTAAATTTCAAAGATTCTACTCGCAGCATTTTTATGAGAATTTGTGGAGAATTTAGTTTTATTTTGATTTTAAAACAACGGACGTATTTGCATAGCTTCCGTTTATGACCTAGGAAAAATGCTGAACTCTTCAAAAATTGGAAAAAGTTAAAGATTCATGAAAACTTTTTATCTACTACATTTATGAATACCTTTTTTAAAATACAGCTGTAATGAACCATGGAAACCTTTATTTTGGACATTTATGCTTAACAATAAATTTTTATGTGAATCGCATTATGTATTGAAAGCAAACTTCTCTTATCAGTAATTAAATACATAATGAAGGAGAATGTGGGGCAAAATGAAATAGCGGGGAAAAGAGAAGTGGTGAAATACATACTCTACTTTCAGTGCCACCGACCAAAAAATATATTGACTATGTGATAAGAAAGATATGATATATGTAGTATATGCTAGCCAGGAGAAAATTATCTCTGAAAATCAAAGAACATGATATTACAAACAATTTTCAACAATTGATACTCATTTGAAAAAATGTTGCAGTCAAAAATTATTTTTGTCATTATGAAATGATAAAGCTTGTTGTAGTATGTATGGAGAGAGGTGACACTTGGTTATAACATTACATTTATTCTCAAAGGTAGTTAAAAATAAAAACATTAACAAGAACAAGATACGCAACAAGTACACAACTGAGATTCAACATGGCCGATTCAATCAGTTCACTTCTTCATTTTTATCTGTTGAGTGCTAGTCAATGTTGCCAGATATGACACTCTCCTCCTTATTTGTTAGTTAGTAAACAAATAAAAATACACAATGTACAAAATAAATTATTACAAAGTAATATATACATTCATGAATCAATGCCATATCTTTGAATGGGTTTTACGTTTCGCTTTGGTCTGGTAGAACGTATCGGTGATTTTTGCGATTCAGCATTCGGAGGATTTTCGGGCTTAACTATTGACGGTTCTGCATTAGGTAATGTTTCATTTGCACAATTATTTTGAGCATTTTCTTCGTTAGGTTTGCTAGCAATATCTAATGCAGGTAAAATAGCATTCCTAATGGATGGTACATTAACATCACGGTTCATATTAGTTAAATTTGAAAAACTAAATTTTTCCTCGTCTATTGCAGACTTTCTAAGATGATCAGAATGAACATATCGTGTTTTGTTATTAACTTTAACTAAAAATGTATTCTGGCTTATAACTTTAGTAATTTTACCAGGGAACCATTTAATTACATCACCTCTAATTGATTTAACCCACACCCTCTCATTTATTTCAAAATTTCTTTTAGTAGCGTTGCGATTGAAATAAGATTTTTGATAATCCTGATACTTTTTTTCTTTTAACAAATGATTACTTCTAACCTTCGTAATAGCAGTTTGTGGCAAATAGCCAAAAATTAACTCGGCAGGAGTTTTTAACGTTACTGATGAAGGAGTGTTCCTATAAGCAAAAAGTGCCGAATCTAATCTGTGTTGAAAATTATCATATTTACGATCAGAAAATGTTTGTCTTTTCAACATGTTTTTAACAATAGATACTGAATTTTCCGCTGCACCATTAGAATTTGGATGATATGGTGGAGAATTTACTGGATTAATCCCTTTGGATTTAAAAAACTTTAAAATTAAGTCAGATTTAAATTGCTGAGCATTATCAGATACTACATCACTTGGTAAGCCAAAACAAGCAAATAATTTTCGTAATTGAGTTATTGTCGACTTTGAATCAATGCTATTTACTACAGATACGTCGATCCATTTCGAATAGGAATCTTTAACAATTAAAAGATTTTTACCCTCAAATTCCGCAAAGTCTATGTGTATTCTTTCAAAAGGCTTGCCAGTTAAAGGCCCAAAATTTGATTTTACTTTTGGAGCTGAAGGTCTTGTGAGTTGGCAAGGTATACATTTATTTACAAAATTTTCAATAAACTGATCAATTTTTGGGAACCAAAAATAAGCTCTAGCCAACTGTTTCATTCTAAAAATACCTGGATGTTCATTGTGAAGAAGCTCCAGTACTTTTTATGCCATATTTCTGGAACCACTAACCTATTTGCTCTAAGTAAACAATTTCCTTCAACACTTAATGAATTCAAAAAGGTAAAGAATGAATTAAGATTTTCTTCAACATCAGTAGGCCAACCAAACTTAGTGTAATTCAACACTTTTGATAAACAAGGATCAAGAGACGTTGCTCTCTGAATATCATCAATCTTTAAATTTTCAAAATCAGAAAAGAAACATATGAAATGTGTGAACTCATCAATTGGTTCATCATCTTTACATGGTAATCGAGATAGTGCATCAGCGAGCAACAACTCTGTACCCTTTTTATGCCTTATTACATAATCATAATTTGAAAGGATAATGGCCCATCTTTGCATTCTCGCGTTAACCATAGTTGGTACAGGTTTATTATGACCAAATAATGTTAACAATGGCCTAGAGTGTCTCGATGGTGAATTTTTGACCTTGTAAAAATTTATTAAACTTTTTTATACCAAAAATTATGGCCAAAGCCTCTTTATGCACTTGAGCATAATTTCTTTCAGCTTTACTCAAAGTTTTGGAAGCGAAAAAAATTGGTCAAAGCTCATCGCCAGGAAATTCATGACACAAGACAGCCCCCACGCCATAGTCTGATGCATCACATTGCAAAACTAATGGTTTTGCCATATCAAAATGAACCAAGATATTATGCTTTTTTAACAAAGTTTTGCTATGTTCAAAAACTTTTACACAATTTTTATCAAATTTCCACTTAACATCTTTTTCCAGTAATTTATAAAGTGGACGAAGAGTATTAGATAAATTTGAAATAAAATGAGAATAATACCCTAATAATCCAAGATAGCTTTTCAGTTCAGTACAATTTGTAGGCACCGAAGCTTGATATATATCATTACACTTTTCATCTAAAGGATGGACACCAGTGAAATCTTTCTTATGCCCTAGAACTTGAATACTGTCTTTAAAGAATTCACATTTAGAAAGATTTATCTTAACATTGTAAGAATTTAGCCTATCCAAAACAATTTCAGTTCTTTTTATACATTCTTCTTTTGTATTTGCCCTTATAAATAAATCATCTATGTAACAATTTGTATACGAAAAATCTTTCAATATTTCATCCATCTTTTGTTGGAAAAGAAAAGAAGCTGATTTGATCCCAAAAGGAAGTTTAGAATACCTGAGTAAACCTCTGGGGGTATTTAATGTCAACAATTCCTGTGATTCAGGGCTAATTTGAATCTGATGGAAAGCTTTAGATAAGTCTATTTTAGAAAAATATTTCCCACTTCCCATACTAGTTATAATTTCTTCCTGAGATGGTAGAGGATAAAATTGAGTTTCACAAAACTTGTTGACAGTAAGTGAAAAATCCCCGCAAATTCTAACAGCTTCCCTACCATTTCCATCCAGTTTGGGAACAGCAACTATTGGTGTTGCCCATTTGGAATGGCCAACAGGGTACAAAACACCATTGTTAATAAGAGTATCCAACTCCTTAACAAGATTTCTTAAAGCATAAGGGACTGGTCTACTTTTGCAAAAAATGGGAATAGTTTCCGATTTCATTGCTATATTAATAGGTACACCCAAAATACCAGTTGTATCATTTAGATTAAAACAATTTGGATATTTATGTTTAAAATACTCAACAGTAGAAGAGACATTATCAAAATTTACATTTTTATCAAGTACCATATTTATACAATCATCAATCCTAATTTTCAATATTTTGATCCATTTTCTACCCAACAAAATAGGCTTATTATCATTATCACAATCAACCACAATTAATGGTAAACTGTAACACTTATTCAAATAAATTACGGGTACATCATAATTTCCTACAATTTTTAAATCATTGTTAGTGTAAGATTTCAATATTGGGGCTGGTTTCGACTCCATGCAATTTAATTTTAATTTTTTAAATTTATTTAACGAAATAATTGAATATTCACTGCCAGTGTCAATTTGCATATTCACTTTCACCCCATAGCATCAGTAGTGTATGGTTTAACGCTACTCGAATTCTTAGACTTAACAATGTTATTCAAATATTCTGATTGTTCATTCACACTTACGTTACCCGAATTTTTAGAAAAAATGTTATTCAAATAAGGTTCTGATTTATCACTTACATTTGCAGCACCTTCAAGAAAATTCGTATTTGAAGCTTTACATGCAGGCTTAATGTGACCCTTTACACCACATTGATAACACGTAGCATTCTTGAACTTACACTCTCCTCTGTGAAATTTAGCACAGTGCTTGCACGATTTTATTACTTTGTAATTTGATGAGGATATGTTGGCTTTCCAAAATTCTTCCGTGTCGAATCTTTTGGTTTTACTTTCTTATACTCATTAATTTTCTTCTTTTAGTGACTTGGTCTCTCTAGATGCTGTTTCCATAGCAAGAGCCAGTTCAGAAGCTTTAGCGAAATCAACGTCTTTTTCACTGAGTAATTTGTTTTGAATTTGTTCGGACTGTAATCCACAAACCAATTTATCTCGAAGTGCGTCGTTTAGAAATGCACCGAAGTTGCACTTGCTGGCGAGTTCCTTTATTTTTACAATGAACGTTGAAATATCTTCGTTACCTTGTTTGAGATTGTAGAAGCGAAACCTTTCCATAATGGTTGAAGAAGCCGGGGAATAGTAATCCGTTAAAACTTTCACAATGTCGGCATATTTTACATCTTTTATTTCTTTCGGCTGAAGTAAGTTGCGAAGCAATGAGAAGGTCTTCTTTCCAATTGCAGTCAACAAAAGGGCACGCTTTTCATCTTTGGAAGTGATTTTGTTGGCCTCGAAGAAAAAATCCGCTCTCATGAGGTATTCCACAAAGTTGTCCCCTTCGACGAAACTTTGCAAATGAGCAATACCAGTGTTCGGCATCTTATCGTAATATTTTCCAATTTACTCGTCGCCAATGTTGTAGTATGTGGGAGAGAGGTAACACTTGGTTATAACATTACATTTATTTTCAAAGGTAGTTAAAAATAAGAACATTAACAAGAACAAGATACGCAACAAGTACACAACTGAGATTCAACATGGCCGATTCAATCAGTTCACTTCTTCATTTTTATCTGTTGAGTGCTAGTAATGTTGCCAGATATGACAAAGTTAATGTTGTTAACTTTTAAATACTAATTGAGATCTGCCTTGTGTTCGTAAAGGTATTTTTTTTTCTTTAATATTAAGCTTATTTGTATTTTAAATGCTTTGTACACTTAGTCAAGGAAATGCAAGATAAAGCGGAGGGGGTGAAGTTTTCTTATTCAATCCTTTATCAAAACACTTACGTATTCATTAATTAATTATTTCCTTTACATTTCTTCGTTATCTAATACCCTTGTGTGTTTATTCATTCATTCACTTATTTTCTTATTAACTCACTATTTTATTCATCCATTGACTTTTTCTCATATATCAATAAATTTATTTATTTATTTGTTTATTGTTTCATTTTCTTTTAATTATTTCATTTACTCATTTATGTAATCAAAAATATTTTTAGCAATCTAACAGAAAATATTTCATTAGAACCCACTGAAAAAAGTAAGTGAAAAAAATCCACCTCTTTTTGAAGGTACACATTTACTGTCAAAGTAATGTCTCAATGCAAGTTTTATTATAAAATATATTGTTCTTTCCTTATGTACCGTAATTTTCATAACAAATCTATATTTTTTTTCATTAAAAAAAAAAGTAAGTTATTTTAACTATTTCGTTTTGCCCTAGAGTCCCCTACTATAAATTAAAACTACTTAAATTAGCATTGATAGGGAAAAATAATTTAAAAAAAAGCAATGTTTTTATGCACTTAGGACCTACTTCGCCTCATTTATTTCATACAAAAATAAAAAGGAAAAATAATGGCAATGCACAATACCTAACGTGGCGTGGAGAAGAATTTGGGTGTCTGTTTTTGAAAAAACACGACTCTTTAAAATTAGGTACTGCAGTTTTCCTCTCACTTATTGTTTGGCATTATATAGGGGAGACCGGGGCTAGATGACGAGCCGGGCAAGATGACGAATTCCTAAATTTTTCCGTTTTAAACTAGGTAACTGCATCAACTGTATGCTACTGGCTCTCCTATCTGCTGTACGATCAGCAATATTATAGAGATGCTGAAATCGCCATATCTGTGTTAGTTCTGAAGCTCTAATTGCTTACCGTTGCCACGGTATAACTTTTATGCATATGTAAATAAGTTCTGCTACAGATACATATAGGATATATCGTGTCTCTTTAGTATTTATGAGTAACTTAGTTTAAATACTACCTATTACCATGAATAAATGTCAATCAATCGCCTTTTTTTATGGCAATGGAGAAGAATCCGTTCAAACAGGCAGTCTGGGGCAAGATGATGGGCAGCAACGCGGGGCAAGATAATGAGCTTGCCCATTGTCTGTGTTTCGGAATTTATTAAACTATGTTGTCCATTTTATTAAATCCTGTAAACGCCAATTTGTCTGTGTGTTTGTACACGCGACCTAGCGCTTCTCCTCCGGGGCTAAAGAACGCTTTGAATCAAGAGAGGTATCGTTCGAAAGCGGTTGTCCAGGGACTATTTATAAACTAGTTGACCAAATGACTAGTTGAATGAATTAAACCAAGCAAAGAATCTTCTGCTCTGTTGATTATTGACAACCATAAATCTCACAATAACTTTGCAGACTATCTTATATTGCAGTCGAAAAACATTATCATGGTTGGGTTGCAATTCCACACATCGTCTCTAACTCCTGATGCGTCATTTTTCTGCCCATTAAAAACCTACTAAAGCCAAGCATGTGACAACTTTATGGTCATTCATCTAGGACAAACTATCACAGACAAAAAATTGGTGAGTTTTTGAACACCGCTAACTTCAAAGCAGCTACAATTGAAAATGTTAATGAAGGGTTTGAAGAATGAGGGATCGAGTCTCATGATTCTCTTTTTTTTTTAGCGGACTATGACGTTTTTGGCGATGAAACTGAGAATAATAGTGCTGATCCTCAGACCTTGGGAGTAGAAAACCAACATATAAACCCTCCAGACGAAGCAGAAGTTATGGTAAATGCTGATTCCGATGCACCAAAGAAGTCTGTTAGTGTTTCTGATTTCAATGCAGTTTGCCTAAAGCTACATAATGCGAGAAAACAAAAAGGAAAAGCAGAAAATTGAGCTCAAACATTCTTACAAGCACACCAATCAAAGAAATGTCGGAACAAGAAGCAAAGCGGAAGAAAAAAAAAAGGGTTATTTAAAAAAACAGGGAAAATAAGCTCGTGAAGCTAAAAAGGGAGTAAAAAAACTCAGACCAAGTTCCTGTAGGCCCAAGTCTATACAATTCATGCTAAGTAATCCAGTTGCATCAACTTCAAAGAATGGTGTTCTAAGATGCCTTGCTTGGAAGGGGAATATTGTGACCCTCCAACAGAAGAATGGATCCAGAGCTGAAAAAACCAAAAGTGGTGGCATGAGGAATGTTCCAATCATGAAAACGGCATTTTTTTTTTTTTTTTTTTGTGTCTATTGTTAACTGCACAACTTAACACTTGAACATTACGCTACAATGCATTACGCTAAATTTGATACCTTGAAAGATGTTTAAACACAGTTATCATTTGTAAAACTAGGTAACATATTCAAAACATAAAATATGTTCAATCTTTTTCAACGTTGTCATCTTGCCCCTAGGTCAAAGTCATCTTGCCCCAGTACCTGGGCAAGATGACGATTTGTTAAGGTTATGAAAAAAATAAAAATATCCTTCGTTATTTTTATTTGAAAAATAAATGGTGATATGTTTAATACTACAAAGGACTACTCTAACAGCTCATGTAAAATTAATTTTACTATCCTTAAAAACAAATTAACAAACCACGAAAATTGTTAGCATAGTCATCTTGTCCCGGTCTCCCCTACGTATAACTAGGGATTGCAATACCCTTATACCGATATTCCAAATACCGGTATTTTGAGCAGTTTTACAATTTCGTAATACCGGTATCTGCTGAGAAAAATACCAGTATTTTCGGTATTCGCTGAAAATAATAAATAGTTTTAATTCAAGAATTTTAAATTTAACTGATTAAATATCTACTTATATTTTAAATGTACATTATTTTCCCAGAACCGAAATCAATCTGTTGATGTAAAATTTAGTTTCAAAGTATGAACTAATATAATAGCATTAAACAAAAGTATTTTGTGCACCATGAATTTATTTTTTCCGTTTCTCTGATTGCTCATTTTCCCTTTTAGGAAGGTTAACTCGTTTGTAATTTTGAATGCCCCCCTCCCCTTATTTGTCCGATGAACAATTTATTCAAACTATCAATTGCAGGAATGCTTTATGCCTTTTTTTTCTTAAATATTTGTATCAAGCGTACTAAATTGACAAAAACTATTTCTTGTCAGCATTGCAAATGGCAATTTGTTGGCACCAGTATTGGTTTGTTGGGCCGTCTCGCTATTTGGTTTCATACTTGGCAAGTTAATATTTAGAAATTATTTATTGGCTTGAAAACTTGCATAGAGGTAAAGCATAAATATGTTATACGAATTCAAAGATATTTTCAAATATTTACATAATTATAATTGCAAAGCATTTTGAAAAGAAAGCTAAAACGAATAAGAGAAACCAACAAGATCAAATTTAGTCAAGTTTATCGTAAATTTCAAACCAAAAGGCTAATAAAAAGTAAACACAAACCCCTCCTGTTCAGGAGAAAATGATATTAATATTGGAAAAGTATCGTCTCTCAGGATAGAAATTTTAACTAGCTTTAAATTAAAAGAAATAATTGAAATACACACAATACGAAAGAAACACATACACACACACACACAAAAGGGTTTATCCAAAAATGACATGCAACAGACCGATTTTTTTTTTTTTTTTGAAGATAAAATACCTTTAGGCAATTAAATTAGAGGAGGTGTATCAGGTATTGTTAACAGTACCGTAAAAAGGGTCCGCCGCGAAAGCAACGGAGAGCAGCTCTGCTGCTTCTTCAGGTCCGGTACTGAGGAATGATGACTCATGCTAAGCGATGGAAGAAACGAAAACATTGACGATCTCAAGATGTACGGCGTTTTCGCGTCAGGAAGAAAATGCTATTTGAAATAGAAATTCATCAAGATCACAAATTTATTGATGACATTAACTTCTTTGGATTAAAAACCCTTTGCCGATCAACTAAATAAAAGCTTGTGCAATTGTGTAAAACAAATGACCATAAAATCTTCTTTCTGGTATGATGATAAGTTAATATTGGATTTTTTACATTTTTTTTTTGGATTAATCAAAGTAACACAGTGATTAAGGTAATATCAAACTTTTTGTAGGTGGTAAAACATGAAACATTATTTCAGTCAATAGACACGACAGTTATATTAAAATCAGGTTCATTGGTATGTACATAGAAAATTTACAAGTTCATAACGAACTTTTTTTTTAAATTAAAGCTAAAAATTTACACTTCAGATGCACTAGATAATCTAGTTACTTTTTCATACCCTTTAAGGATACAAAACCATATCATATGTATTGAAGAATAGATTAAGAAATGTGAGAATAGACTTCACACACCAATCAAATTCAATACAATGGCATACCTTTCATTCCTGTGCAGTATATAAATATCAAAATCTTCTGTCACTTTTAAAATCTAACTTTAACAAAATTGATTTAATTTTAGGAGAATAGAAAATTGCTTCATACACTTCATTTAAAATAATAATAACAATAAAAATAAAGTATTAAAATTAACCGCAGAAAGTTGTTTATAGATCTACACTAGAAATGTCACTTATCCCTATCAAATACACAACAATTTTACAAGTATTAAATCTTTTTTTGATGCATAGCAAAAAAAAAAAAGTCAAATAAGTATTCAATGTAAAACAGCTCGTCTTTAGCTCTATTTAAAAGGTAATTTATTAATTTTGATTGATCAAAATAAGGCAGCCACAAATTTAATTATATTAGACTTAAGGTAGGTGTTATATCATGAAACACTAGGCAAAAAATATTTAGATAATGGCTTTTTTGCAACTATAAATACAAAAGTTATACAGCAATCATGCTTCTTCACATACTAGAAAACTAAAAAATGCATAACAAAACATCCTATGAAGTAAAAACTAAATTTACAATTCAAACACACTAGATAATAGAATGTCGCTATTTCGTTTCCTATCCCCTTTACAGAGAAACAAATAAATAGAAATAAATAAATGATTAAAAAGCAATTTTTCGTTAAGTCGTTTAAGAAATACAGTACGTTTATAGCGAGTCGAAGAATCGAATAAAAAATTCGCTATAGCCGTAATTTGATAATAAAAAGTTACAGTAAAGCGTGAAGAAGGATTGAAGCTGTTACGTTATAGCCTTAAATGTGCTATGTACGGCTTTAATAGAAACGGGAGTAAATGTATTAATACGGGAACAAACTTTATTAACAAATCAATAATTATTACAATAGCATGCCTTGTACTCTAGTGCACTACAAATAGTAAATTAATAATTTTTAATAACTAGCTGTGGAAAAAATGACTAATTCTTAGACTTGTTCAGGTACAACTCGAAGCATTGTATTTTAATTAAGTTTGTGAAACTAATAAAGAGTATATGGTTAAGGAATCGTTATTGTTTTTTGGAAAGTCATTGCAATTACGTATTTAACATAAAAATTATTATATGGTCGAAATTGTGAGTTGTTTTTTTACATGGAGGTCAAAATTAAGATAAAAACTCTTAACCAGTGCTAGTTTAACTTGTAATATTTAATATTAATTACACTCAGCTGTCAACCAAGTACTAGCTAGACTTAGTTATTAAAGTTCGATTAGAACCAGTAGAGATCGACCGACCGATTTCACACAGTATATGATATTTAACAGCGAAAAACTTAACTTAAACACTTCGACTACTTGAATGAATTGGTCCTAGACATTTTTCACAAAAATTTATAACGAATGTAATCATGTCTTAATTCGACACTATTTTATCAGAAACGAAAGTTGGAAAATAATTAATCGACAATCCACTATTGGCAACTAAACTTACGCCAATCATTGAAATTAATATAAATACAGATATAATAACAACTTGCATCAAATGACGTGCATTAAATGAGTTAATGTCTTCAGCTACCTGCGAATCTAGTGCACTTGAAATTAAGAAACATATAAGACTTTAATTGCATAATTTTCATTACATACATGTATACAGTGCTAACAATCGCCGATGTAAACACCACGTTGTCCATCACTTATAGCGACACGGAACGCTAGCACCCTCTACTAGTACCGGGGTCCGAAGAAGCAGCAGAGCTGCTCTCCGTTACTTTCGCGGCAGCCCCGCTATGGGCCACTTTTCGATGTTTTCAATGAATTCCGTGTACATCTTTAACTTAGAAATTAGAGGACTTTAGCAATGGTAGCTATACATCTCATCTTTCGAATGAAATGTAAAAAAAAAAAAAATCTAAGTTAGAAAGAAGAGAAAGGGGAACTTTTTCCCCGTGGCCCACCTCATTTTAACCTAGAAAACACAGTGAAAACTTGATCTGGCCTATTGTTGTCAGAGACTACGTGTTGTCCTTTAATTGAAACTGTACAAAGAATTTTTTTAGTCCATCCTTTACCTTTTTTCCCCCCAATTTTTTTAAGACTTAATCATCATTTGTCGTTTTGAGTGATTAATAAAGTTCAACATGGTAAACGTATGTAACGTTCTATATTATCTGCCTAGGTTTTGACATAGAAACATTTGTAAACTAGGAAAATCTCACCAACTGAAGGCTAGATACCTATACACAGGTCTCAGAAAATACGTAGGTCGGACAAATTTTAAATGAGATCAAAAAAATAAATAATTAAATAAATAAAATTGAAAACTAAAATGCGAGATCACATTTCTTGTTCCATATCTCATCAAAATAAATATTTTAAAAAAATTGTCTCAGTTTATATTTGGTTCGAAATTCGGTCAGCACCTTCTTCAAAAACTCCTAGTACGGGCTCATTAGTACGGATGATAGGGTTACCCCCAAGCTTTCTTCTGTCTTTTCTTGCCATTATTTACAATAAATAACACTAAATATGACGAAAGCATCTCTACAGAGAATAAAATGAAGCTCCAAGCCACTAAACACCGTGAAAAATAGGTGGCCCATTGTTGTACCACAACATTCCAAATTTCGATAAATGTTGAGAGCTTGTGAAAACTACGAAACATTTTGAGTCAACAAGCGGCTTAATTCATAACTGACAAATTAGTAAAGCAAATCTGAACTTACCATATCTTCGGAAACAGTATAAGTGGTCTGCCCAAAGGAGGCTACTGGCTCTTCTACGAGTGAGTCGAATCATGCACTAAGAACGACTAAGTTATCAAAGGCACATACAAAAGCAATGGCAATCTCTGATGAAGCGTCTTTAACTACCTAAATTACCTAGTGTTTTTTTTTTTTTTTGGGGGGGGGGGTTCGTAAGTTCGAAAAAGAGGCCACTAGAGAGCAAAATCAACGCCATGGCAACAGTGGCCAATTGTTGCCCCCTTGGCACAAAGTGTACCGCTTTACGGTACCACCGACCTGCGTGAACTCAGAAAGAGTTGTTTCAACTGTAGGAAAGTTGAGGCCTAAAATGAGTTCCAGGCTTAGAGACAATTCAATAGATGCATTATGTGTTTTACAAGTACTGATTTTTATTATGACATTTGTTCCTTCATTTTATATTTGTTCACAATACGTTTTCATAATAGTGCAATTTTTGTACAAAATTATGAAATGTGGCTACGAAACAATATGTTTTCAAGCAATTTTTGAGAAATTTCAAATGCCGGTATTAATATCGGTATTCCGGTATCACGTTTTAAAAATACCGAATACCGGTATTGAATTTTCGGTCCGGGATTGCAATCCCTACGTATAACTAATATTCTTCTGTAATGAGCTTCTTCGAAAGTACTTGGATTCCGTTAAATATTGTCTAACATAAATTGGATATTCAAAACTATTCCTGAGGGTTTTTTTTTTTTTTTTAAAGACTAGCTTGCAGATTTATTTAGTGAAAGATCTACTCATTATGCTGGAACACACAAGCGCGCGCAGAAGAATGAAACCAACGGGACATGTATGCTTATTATAGATCATCGCACAAACAGTTAAAATAATTACCTGGAGGATAACGAACAATTAACTTTGCGCTGACTGCAAAATTAAAGATATCCGACTTGATGAGGCCCAATTTCGACTTTCAATGCACAGTTTGGCATTATCGTGTTGAATATCTTTAAATTATACCAACGTCACCCACTACCCTTTGTGGCATATCTTTAACGGAGCTTTTATTGCTAACAATTGTGGGTAAATTGTTTGTTTGTGCATAGCAATTTTATGCGCTTAACTAAGTAAGGTAATTTTACGTCATGAAAATAATTATGACTTTAGAGTAATTGCATTTATCAAAAAATAAAGATTCCTCCTCATTGTTGAAAAGAGCGGATTTCGGTTCTTACGATCTGTGTTTGAATTTACTTTTTTCTTTTTTTTATTCGTTCTTTTTTTTTCTAAATTATTAAAGAATGAAATGAACTTTTAAAAATGCACACGGGTTCCCTTTCCCTCTAAGTATATTGAGCAAAACAATAACGGTGCCTGAAAGTAACTAACGCACAAGCCAGAAAATGACGACGCGAATTATGTGGCTCGATTTTTCCATTCTGTCGCTTCAAAGCAAGTGTTCTTAAGCAGTTGATTTCTTAAGTTTAATATAGTTTTCTCCCGTGGGGGGGGGGGT
Source organism: Uloborus diversus (assembly GCF_026930045.1). Taxonomy (NCBI): domain Eukaryota; kingdom Metazoa; phylum Arthropoda; class Arachnida; order Araneae; family Uloboridae; genus Uloborus; species Uloborus diversus. Next base: position 62,455,383 of record NC_072733.1, read on the forward strand.
GGCAGGTAAATGGCAGTATCTGTAGAAGTGAGATTTTGAGATATTTGAAGAAACGCGTTTCGGATACCATGCAAGCAATAGGAAAATGTTGGAATTAGACGTTTTTTTTTTTCAAGCTCTTTTTCAGCGGAAACCAAAGAAGAAAATTTGTACTATGAAGCTAACGTAAAATGGATGTAAAAGCTGCAAAAAAAAAAAAAGCTGTTACTGCCCTTTACCTTTCCCGTGAAAGATTTGGTATCTTTCTCTGAAATTATTTTTTAAAAAATCTTAGTATTTAAGCAAGAAAAAGGAAATTACCACTTAATGACTTACAGTGTAATTAATAATTACTTTATAATTGACAGTACAATAGTGCGATGTCAGAGAGAGTCATGGAGTCACAATCGGACTGATTTTGGAGTAAAGGAGTCGAGAGTCCGTCGTTTTCCTTCCGACTCTGCAACTCTGCTTTATACTACTATATGAAATAATCTTAAATATTTCAATTTGCAATCAAAAAATAAAAACCAAAACAAATATGAGATAATCGAACTGAATAACAATCACGCATAATTCGAAATTAATGCTTTAACATTACCATTAGTCTTAACATATTTATTTTCATTTACTTCGTACGTAAATTGTTCTAGTCTCACCCTAACTTTCTCAATATTCACAATACGTGTTCACAGATGCGTGTTACCATTTTATTATCCGATACGGAAATGCAAGTTAACCTAAGTGCGAATTGATTTACCACTAACAGTAAGAGGTAGCTTAACATTTAGACAGTTGTGAATAAACGATAGAAATGTGAACAATTAATTTTTAACGAGGAGGAGCTTAAGGAACTACTTCTGTAAATTTGTTTACATTTAAAGCAAGCTTTACATAAATTATCTAAGAACGATTTCCATTCAAGCTCTGGGATTCTTGAAATTCCTAATGATAAATGGCATTCTTAAATTATACGAACTAATCAAATAAGCATTTCTGTTTAATTAATGTTCCTCAATGTATTTCAATTTAAAGGCATGCAAGAATTTCTTCAAGGAAAAGACTACATACTTTAGGGAATGCACCAGAAAAATATCTAGTACCCACAGTCTCAGCTTGCCTCACTTTTCATTTATGTTGATGATAAATTGAATAACGTGAGAAAATGGCTGAAGCACATAAGGTTGAAACACATAACTGAATCACACTTTACGTTCATTTTACTCAATGAAATTGTATTTATGGTTCACATTTCGATAGCAGCGGTTTTCCGAAAACTTTGAAGCAAATATAAATAACCAATTATAGTTGACTAAGTAAAACTATAATTGGGAAAATCAGTTATATACATTAGTTAATGAGCTGACATTACATAGTGTGAAGAATGTCAATTTTATGTTTGGAAAGACAGATACACAAAGATATAGACAGACAGAATGGCAGTGAGACGTACAAAAAGTGCACGCAAAGATCATTGTGTTTGCTCCTGTGTAGATTTCTTTTACTCTTGTGATGATGAGATGCAATTTTTTTTTACCTCGCTATTTCTCTTATTTTGTCTTAAACATCACTATTTTGTATCTATAACGAACTCTCTTACAGACACAACTTTCCGGCACGGCACAGTTAGTATTAAGTTTGAGGATCTTAAATGTAAGTAAGGAACATTGAAATCAATTTAATGCATAATGTTCAGAATTTCCTCTTGGTGTAAATTTGCCTGAAATTATATCGAAGTTTTTATGCAAGCATAAAGGCATAGGTCACTTTAAGGTAGGAACACTTAAGGGATACTTGCTGCGCCAAGTTTTATTGCAATTAGTATGCAACTTTAGAACAACATTTTTACTTCTGTAACACACTTCCATTAAAATATATTTTTTCTTTTCTGTTATAACAATCTACCTCTGGTTTATAAGAATACTCGTACTTTCAGTCAGTATCGGTATGTACAAGTTTTGTGAAGTAGGTACTAACAGCAAAACTCAAGAGTCATTTATCAAGTTGCTACCATTATTTATAAAACAGCAAAGTAATTTAACAATTTAACCATTTTTAGCAATGACCGACAAATAAATATTAGCCTTCATTTTAGTATGAACCTTCAAACCAAATTAATTATTTGAATAAAAAAGAAATCTAAATAGCATTGAAACGCAAAAAAACTAATACAGTCGATAAATTCATTTTTTTTAAATATTATCGATTATCTTCTCTAACTACTTATGTGTAGTCGGAGTCCGTTTTCTGACTTTTTTCTGTTTTCTTATAAAGCAGTTATTTCAGGATTTTTTGGGGAAAAGGGAATTTACCAGCTACCGATTTTTAACAAATTTAACAAGAGGCTCGTTGTCATCTTACACATAATCGTCGCACTCTATTACTTGCCCAATGAGGTGTTTATTTCTCCTTTTAACAATAATTGTATAATGACGAATGTACTAAGGGTCGCAATCTAGCAATATTTTCTTTCGATACTTAAATAGTTTACAATCTTGTCGAGAAACTGGCTGATAATTTTTCAAAAAAAAAAAAATCGATTGTAATTGGAGTTATTTCGGAAAAGTCAAGATCACATACACGGAAAAAAAAAAGAAAGAAAGAAAAACTGAAAAATGACTTAGATTTAATTACAGAAGGAAGTCTGAAGCAGGACGTTCAAGCCAGCAATACTTCATTACTGTTAAAACCAACACAACAGACGTTAGTTTAGTTTTGCCAAAACTACCAGAGTTAGATTATTATTATTTAATATTTTTAATTCTAATAATAAGTAAAGAAAAAAAACAAAAACAATGGAAAGGACACTGTTAGACGAGTGCAACGAGCACGGGAGTTTGCGAACGAAGCTAGCAGGTGTATGAATCCTCGGTCATTTGTTAAGTGTGGATTGTTTAGAATTTCCTTGATTTGGATTCTAGTTCCAAACAAATTATAAATAAATAAAAAATCGTACTCGAGTTCAATGCTCCGAACTAGATTTTATCAAAATAATATTTCATTTTGTGGTTATTATTTTCAGGGAATTTTTAAGTGATGCTTGTTATATAAACCTATATTTATTAGCAATTGTAATTTCAATGACCAACGACGCTTTTATTTAAAAAATAGTATTTCCTAGAGCTTATTTTTCTCTAGTTTGTATTTGTGTGAGTACACATAAGAATGAAACATTCACTTTTCGCTCAGCATTCCTTAAGCTGGAGACATGAATAGAAAAAACTGCGAAATGTGTTTATTTCAACATAAGAGGATTAACGAAACGTTTACTAGGAGAACACGTCTACAGAAAATTTGCAGACGCATTTCAAAAGCTTTCCTTTTTCTTACTTTCGCTATTTTCTTGTGTTTAAATAAGCTCATTTTAGTAGCCATTCAGTTCTTGTTCTTCTGATTACTTTTCTTACATAATGCATTATGCATGAAAAGCTATGTTTATGACATATAAACAGAAATTTCAAAAAACGATTAAATATAGATGTTCCAAGAGTAGGTTAATTTTTTCTTAAATCTTGAATAACTAAAGTTATAGATACAAAAGCAATTCATATATTCTAACAAAGAATCTTGTTAACATTTTTTTACCCTCTTTGGGAAAAAAATGTCGATTCTCGTTGGTTCTAAAACCCCTACCCTTTATTTTTTCCGAAGTTAATGTTTAATGCATAAGAAATTTTTTTTTATACTTCTGCGATAGGACAGATAACGTTTTAAAAGAAAACAAACAAATGAAAAAAGCATCATTGATTGCGAAAAAACGTTCAAATAATGCATTTCGGTAACTTTTTTAGTTTCTGATTTATTGCCGATGGACATCCCATTTAATGTTTATCAGGAGCAGAGGTGACCAACATGTCTATTATTAAGTCTACTAAAGGAGTGTGTGTCATTCTAACATAATTTCGAGTAATGAACGTAGAAATGTGTTTAAAAAATTCAAGACTGAGTAAATTTTAACTTTAAGATAGGGATTTAACATTACATACAGGCAGGGTAATATTAAAAACAAAGTAAATTAGCCGGTCAAAGTAAATGGAGGAATATTTGCAATGTTTTATCACCACCAATCTGGTGATACTTTTACCATGTATTACCACATGTATTCTATTCCAGTCAGGAAAAAGTTCTCGTAAAGCATATGACAATACAAGCAATTTTCAAAAATTGATACTCGTACTGTAATATTTTAGGGAAGTCAAACGTTATTTTTGTTTTTATAAATAATGAAGTTTTTCATATTAACATTTTAAACATTAATTGAGGCCTACTAATATGCGGAGCAGTATTTATTTATTTAATTCTAAGCTTTCTTTTTTTTAATATTTTGTAAAATTAGTCAAGTGCATGCTGGACAAAGTGGATGGAGCAAAGTTGCGTACGTAGTTCGTTTCTTTTACTTCTTCAATCATTTATTAAATCACTTACGTATTCATTTATTAATTTATTGACATTCCTTCATTTAATAATTTGCTTATTTATTCATTCATTCACTAATTTTCTTAATAATGTATTCTTTTATTTACTCATTCATTTAATCAAAAATGTTTTTAACTATCAGGTAGAAAATGTTTTGTTAGAAAAAGTTTTATTTTTCACTTTGCAACATGAAAAAAAGTGAACTATTCCCACTTTTTTTAGGGTAAAAATTTACTGGAAAAAATTAAAAAGAATGTTTCAAAGCAAGTTTTATTTTAAATTATCCATTACTCCAGGACTTAGATAAAATTCGATTTAACTCCAGGAGCGCCTCAGGACCATCCTGGATGTTATCAAGGCCCCTCAAAGTTTAGAGGAATGAGACTGGGTGGATTGGTTTCCCCTGGATGTCCTTTACCCAACAGTATCAGTATTGACTTGATAGACATTAACAGTCCGGATGATATAGGGTTGCAGTCACACAGACTCACGAGCACAGAAAAATGTTATAAAATACATTTTTCTCTCTTTATGTAGCATAAGTTTCCACACAAAATTCCAATTGGCTCATTTTGGAAAAAGTTAGTTATCTATTTCATTATTAATTTGCTATTTCATCTATGAACTTGCAAATCCTGTTACTTGGTACATATACAGGGTGTTTTGTTTTAACCTGCAAGACCTTTATTTTCGCAACCGTTAGTCCTAGATGTATACTTCCAATTGCAAGAATGTTCAAAATCAGATGCAGAGTTAAGATATTGAAAATTTGAAGTAAAAATAAAAATAAGTCAAAAAATACAAAACTTAACTTTTTATACGGGCACCAGGTCCCCTAACTTATTTTTGAATAGCAATTAAAAATATAAACACCTTGTTTTTTAATTGGACGACCTGTCATTCTACTGAAAGAGCGATAAGTTCCAATCTCAACTTCTGAATGGTCCCTTAAAACTTTAAACTGGAATATCTCCTTGAGTTTTGGCCGCACAAATGTCAAGTTTTTTGTGTCAATAAGAGTTTTCAATTTAGAATATTTCTCTAAATATTAGTTAGGGGACCTAGGGCCCGTATAAAAAGTTAAATTTTGTATTTTTTGACTCATTTTTATTTTTGCTTCAAAGTTTCAACATCTTAACTCTACATTTGATTACGAACATTTTTGCAATTGGAAGTATACATCTAGGATTAACGGTTGCGAAAATAAAGGTCTTTGCAGGTTAAAACGAAACACCCTGTATAATTTTTTTACTTTAATGTCGCTGGTATATATATATATATATATATATATATATATATATATATATATATATATATATGAACAGGGTCTAACAAACCCCGAGCGACTAAAAAACAGCTTCGTAACTAGTTTGTTCAGGACAAAAAGCTTTCAGAAATGTTTAACATATTTTTCCTACAAGCTCTGAGGAATAATTTGTCTGCACCGAGATATTTTCCTACCTCCTAATATTTTAATATTTTTGTCGGTCTCTGCATATGAACAAAATAAGAGGAAATTAGTATTAAAAACACTGTGTGTGTCTGGATGGACGACGCTAGACGCTTAGGTGTTCCTGATCAAAAACTCCAAAATCCAGAAATAACAAATCAAAAAGCGATATCTAACACAGCAATCTCATTTGAACGCTAATCCCAAACTCTTTTGAAATTGCTGGAATTTTAACATAAAGCCGAATCGAAATCAGTTAGAAAGAAAAGCGACCACCGTACCTCATTAAGGTTCGAATTTGTTTCTGCGTTCAAACAACAGACTCTGCCATCATTGAGTACTTTGAGAAATGATTCATTCTTTCCTCGTTTGTAGTCGGAGTGGCGATAAAAAGCTTATTTACATTCATTTTTTGAAATTCAAGAGGCTCGGATAGCAACAGAAGAAACGCGATTCGCCATTCATTAGTAGGGGAGAAAAAATCTCCCCTTTTTGTTTTTTCCCATCGAAAAATCCCGACTTGGAAGGAGCAAATGCGGTTTCCCATTTGTCATGGCTTGCAGACGGAAAAATTCGGCCCAAACGAAAAGAGTCCCGCCGAAGGAAAATGAACGTTGGAATAAATGGGAAAACAGATTCGCAAGGAAACGCTGGTTCAAGAGTTCCGATTTTTTTTTTTTTTTTTTGCACTCGCTAAATTGTTGATGGAAAATGCTGCCATAACGATGGAAATCAATCAAATATTAAGTGAGAAATATTTCTGTAACAGATGAACAGATGAAAGCCTTTAGCCGCATAGCTTATTGAATGGTAGACTTGTTTAATACTTTTTTTTTTCAATCAAGAAATAAACTCTTTCATGATTATTCATTTGCAGTGGAAGTGTGAGCAAAAAAACAGTCGATCCCGAGATAATTTTTTTCATTTTTCCAAATCTATAAGTTTTACTCACGAGATAAAAAGTGTGAAACTACTTTTTACTTGGAAAAATATTCTGCAACAATTTTGAAAATAATAAAAATACATAGCGAAAAAAATGAATTTTTCCTCTTTCTGTGCGCGGTTATCAAAGTTTGGGTAATTTCCAATGAATAAAAAACACCTCTGAAAGCTTTTCAGCTTCTTCAGCAATTTTCCTGTAGTTAAATCAGGTGTTACATAGTGACAAATAAGTAAATGCGCTTTCTGAAATATTAACGAATAGTTTTAATATAAATTCTATTTTAACACTCAAAAATGCAAATCATTTGTATTTGCGAGGTTATAATTTCATGAAATTGTCACTCAAATAATGAAGGTTTGAAGCAGGAAAAATGTTAAATAGTTAAAATCAGATTTTGAAATCCTTTCTGATAATATATTTAAATAAAAAAAAAAATTCATGTTTGATTCGACTTTTATAGGCTATATATTCATACTGATATGGGTCATTCTCTAGAAAACGTAACTTTCGAACGCAAATATTTCTCAATTTCGAAACATTTTTTTTTCTATTTTTTTTCATTCTTACATGAAAGTGTTACCTACTAGAAGTAACCGTAAACAATGACCCAGCTAAGTTCCAATTATTTTACTCATAAATAAAAAAATAAATAAAAAATGCCTTGTTCACGGAAATAAATAAAAGAAAAAACTTTTACTATTCAAAAATCGAGGCCAATTTAATATCAAAGTAGTAATTTTGTTAGTTGTGCAAAAAATCAACTATTTTAATGATTAGTGGGAATATAGTATTAAGCTCTCTTAATTAAAGTACGGCTTAATTAGTAGTTTCAAATGTATGTTAAAAATAGTATTTAGTAAATTTGAGGATCTACTGGTGGTTTATAATTTTGATAGAATGCCTATTATTGATGTATTTTCCCTCCATCAGTTATTTTAACCTCAGAAATAATGAGACTGATAAGGTCTGTCACGGAGGTGAGGATCTTACCATTAATATCGGCCTAATAGATAAATTTTTTCATGGATTTTTTTTTCGTTGTTGCTACAATCTGCACATGTTAAGCATATGAAAATATGCTCACTTCTTTTTTTACATTAACTTACATCCCTGAAATTGAAGCTCACGGAGGTAAGAAGTCAGAGTAACAACACTCAGATTTTAAAGCAAAGTCTTTCTTCTTGTTTTTCGACAAAAATCTCACAACTTCAACTACGGCTGAAAATAAACAAAGGGGTTCCGTTGCATCATGGAAAATAAAATTTCATGTCATTACTGTCACAAGTTAATGAAGAATGGCATTTTGTGTTTAGGTAACGGAGGTGAGAATTTATTGTGCGACACGAATCTTTATAATTCTAAAACGAACTAAAACACAATATTAAAAAATTAAATATACTTAAACATAAGTATTTAAGACTTGCGAAAGGAATAATAAATAAATAAATATTTACTTTTAATTAAACAAGTTAATAAGCAACAAAAACATTTACACAAGGTGAGGTGAGAACCAAAAATATACTAAAATAAAAATTATTATTAAAAAAAGTTGACAGTTTTAAATAGATATATTTTTTATGAAATTAAAAATCATTGCTCAATGAACTGTTCCTTAAAGTTTTTACTGTAAAAGGCGTGTGACAGAAAAGTTACTTTTTGAAGAATGACCCATATATATATATATATATATATATATATATATATATATATATATATATATATATATATATATATATATATATATATATATATATAAACATACAATTAATGTACCAAAATTAGCTCACCAAAAAAGAACTATAATAATAAATATATATATTACATGTGGTTTAGCTTTTATTTAAAGCTTACCTAGAGGAAGTGCTCTAAAAATCACTTAAATTTTGGTCCCTACCGATGTACTTGTTTTATTAAAAGGTAAAATTTTGCTTTTAATAACAATACCAAAGGAGATATGAAGGCTCAAATAGTAAAAAATAAAATCTAAGATTTTAAAACTATGCGATCCAAAAAGAAAAAAAAAGAGAATGTTTGTGGAAAAAGTAGAAAAGAAACTTAAGTGGTGGTTTTTTAAAAGGTATTCCAAACACTGGTTACTTGTGCAAAAAATAATGTAGCTTGTCAGGAATCTTTCTTTTGATGCATTTGTGACATCCTTTATGTATCTACATGTTTTCTTTTCTTTTAGAATGACTTTTACGGTAAAAGTTAGCTTATTAAAGGGGTCCGGGACACATTTTGAAAAACAATTTATTACATAGTTTACAGTTTTGAAATTTTTTGCACTGATTCACCATCTATTTAATAGGCAAAATCATAACACAAATTTAAAAAAAAAAAATTTTTTTTTTTAAATGGGGTTGCTTTAAATGGCTATAGCTCAAAATATTCTTGGTCAATTTTCAATTTTTTTTTCAAACAATCATGCTCAAATATTATGCTTTAAGTTTCATTCAGTGATTTTAAAAACATTTATTCAATAAAAAATTTCGAAAAATTCGAAGATTTATTTTCTAAATTATATTTTTTGCAGTAAACGATTTTTTTTTAATTCGCCGAATAAAAATTAAAGTAAACTGTTTGAAAAAGATATGCTCCTAATTCCATTACTTTATCTTTATCAGTTTTTGACTTATAAGAGTTTGAATATAAAAAATCGGATAAAATTGCATCATGGAGAAAAACGCGTTTAAAGTTTTAAAAGTTAAATATATTATTAGTTAAATGAATGCAACAAAAATAGTTTAGTCTTTCACTCTAATTAAGATGGAAACAAGATTCAAACGTCCTTTTAAGAAGAAAAAAAACGATTTTTTTTTTTTTTTTTTTGAATGATTATAAAAAATTGTAAAATTTGACGATTTTTGTGTCCCGGAGCACAAATGCTGACTAGAAACATATTCTTGCATACAGAAATTCTTCACTTGCCACTGATCATGTTAACGAAAAAATATTCTCTGTAAAGCATTTGAATGAATCTGCTACAACGTGTGGGGCAAAGTGGACTACATTTTTATTCACATTTGTGAATATAAATTATTTAAAGTTGAAATTTTGCTAACCCTCTGAAAGTACCTTACTTGTGTGATACGTTAAGTGAACAATTAGAAAATATATGGGGGGAGGGGGTGCTCACTGAACACCCCCTCCCCCCATATATTTTCTAATTGTTATTTTCAAAAATGAAATTTACCTATCACATGCAAGACACACTTTAGGACTTCATTTTTAGACATCACGATTCGAGCAAAATATCCTACGAATCTACTGTTGCAAATATATTAACTATATGCTGTGCTTCCCTACTAATTAATTTTAATGTTAATTTTAATAAGAAACAAATAATGGGCCATTCTTCATAAAATCACGCATTTTTTCTGCATGTGACAGCTATGTATTTTATTTCAAAAGTAATATTTAAAAACTGTAACAAACACAACTTATTTGCATAAGAAGTCATACCTACATGTTTGATTTCTTAAGAAATACTATTTGTTTATTACATGTTTTGAAGTTAAATATAAAGCTGTCATGTGCAGGAAAAAAATCTGCTTTTTCTTCGAATGGCCTATTTGAGGATAGTAAAAAGAAATCTCCCACTATTTGTGAAAATGTGTTCAGTAGAAATAAAATTCGAAACAAATTTGAGGCAGCACGGGTTGTAAGCTAATCAATTCTAAGTTTAAAAACATTTATTCATTAAACTTTTTCTGTAGAACAATTCGTTTTGATACTAGAAAATTTAACTCGTACTCAACCAAATGTATTTTAACAGAATTTGAGCATTCCTATAGAAAAAACCGAGCTTTGAGTAATGATCCTGGAACAGACAAGAAGATTTTTTCGCCACCTTCAAAGAAAAAAGCTGAAACAAAACTAAATCAAGAAGCCCTTCTTTCAAGACTAACTTTTGGCTTTCGAGAAAGGAAGATACTTTTATTCTGGATCTCGAATCATAAATCACTGCGCGATGAGCCATTGTGCATGCGAATTGTTCTCAGCTTTTTCCTAAGAAACGTGGGGAAATAAGAATTAATGCGAGGAGAACAAAATATAACAAGATCATAGCCAAATGTGATGATCAAAATGTAGCAATGAAATTTTTTTTTTCATGCATTATTGCTTAAAGAAATTGCAGAAACTGATTTACTACAGAAGGATTTTTTTCATAAGTATGGATGTCCTATGGTAGCTTTTTTTTAACATTTCATTTGAAACCAGCAATATTATAAGCTAAAAAAAATTAGTTTTGAGAATTTAAATGGTGCGACTTTTCTTCGTTAGTATCATACGATTTATAGCCGTTCATTTATAGACTCTTGAAAAAAAAATGAAATTTTATGGTAAAAGTTACTGGCATCCATGTTGCCAGTAACTTTTACCGTAAAATCCTATTTTACTGTAAAATTTTACGGTACAACAAATGAGAGTTGAAAAACGCAAAATGCGAGCTGCAGGTTCGATCTCGGGACTTACGGATTGGCAGGCGGCTTTGCTACCCACCATACGAGTTGGGACACGTCGAGTGAGGGGAAATACTGTGTTATTTTCTCTGAACTGTAAGTTATGTGGTGTATCAACTACCGCTGCAATCGTTTATTTTCTGCGGTACAATTTACTGTAATTTTTTTCTGTGCTGTAAACACTCCATTTTTCAGTAATATTTACCATAAAAGTTTCCTGAATTTTTAACAGTGTAGGCATGTTATTCGCTTTGTAATGGAAGACAAAGTATGATCAGTACAATAACGATATTGTTATCGCGTCATACAAATATATCATTCTCAAAGATTCTTCGTATCTGAGTTTTAATCAAATTTCCTCAATTGACTAGACTTTCGAGTAGTGATCCTGATGCAGCAGTACTTATTATTGAAGGAACATCTATATTAAAATCGTATCATCCCGAAATTGATGCAAAAAGTGCTGAATAAAAGTGTTTGTTCATTTTTCATTTTTATTAAAGTAAAATTATACAGCATTTAACTTCGGTTGTCTGTGTGAGTAAGTAACCGCCGATGAACGTGTATACCTTCTAATTCCACTTCAACATTTCAACGTTTTTTATAAAAATCTAAATGTTCAAAATTTTTGTTCTAATCCCATTCAAATACTTTCTTTTTATAACATTTTAATATATCTTTGAAAATATTTACATTCCTTTGCAATTTTTAGCTCGCGAATAAGCCGCAAAGTTATGTGAAATCAACCAAAAATCGATGTTTTTAGTTTATTTTGTATATTGCAGTATTTCTTCTTTTATAGATCCCTGTTATATATTTTTTTACAGTAAATGGGCACGATACAGCTCTTTGATGGAACTATTTTTAAAAAACCACTCAGTTTATCTTTCTTTCATTAAAATAAATATGAATAATTGGAAAAATATTTTGAAATCCAGAATCACTCATAGCCTTAATTCAAAAAACAATGTAATTTAAGAATGCGCAACTTTAATAATTTATCATCTCTTGAATTCGATGGGAAAAATATATCCTAAAAGGTAAAAATCATCGATTACGTTAAAATTTTGTTCGAATAAATAAATTTAAAGCTCAAACATGCAATAATTAGCGATCGTTAGTTGCTTTATTTTTCGAAATCAATGAGAAACATCAAAATGCACTGGTGGATTAAATCATTAATTCAAAATTTTAGCTTTGTTTTAACAATCTTCTACCCAGTTTCATGTTGTTTTGTTACAGTAAATATGAATAACAGACAAAATGTTACTAAATTCAGTATAACTCGTAAATTAAAACATAGTTAACGTAATAGCCTGAAATCCGTGAAATCTGGACAAAAGTAAAAAGTCAAAAACAAAAATTCCCAAATTGCAAAAAAGAAAAAAACTTTGAATGTCTTAAAATGGACTCATTGAAACAAAGTTGCTATTATTGATTCTTAGTGGCTTTTTTTTTTCTTACAAACAATACAATTATGAACTAAAAAGGAAAATCTAATGTACATTAATTAATAAATTTCTAGTTTCCTCCTCCTAACTTGCTTTTTATGGTTGGAAATGAAAACAAATAATTAACCTCGTCATTTGATACGTTACTTTCCTTTCTTTTTTCTTTTTTTTAAAGTCATGTCAAACAATCAAATTTGACATCAAGTTTTAAAAAAAGCGTAAACTGCTATTTTCTACTATCGTTTTCCCCTGCTTTTTTTTTTGCCTCAGGAAAATTTCGTTTACTGTCTGATTTCAGGTTTAGAGTGATTTGAATAATTAAATATATGTTTAATACTTTGTTGAGTCGATAATTACTGTTATTCTTACTTTGAAATTCAAACTATGTAGAAATGATTAGAGTTTTAACTCGTTGTAGAACGGCAAGTAGTCAAAAACTATGGCCTTTAGAGATGCTTAAAAAACCCTTAGTCAAATTCCTGTATTTACATAAATGCTCATAATTGCGGGGGAAATGTGCTCCGTTGGGATTTTGCAAGCAATTTGGCTTTTTTTATTTTTTTTTACGTTGCTTGTCGCAATGACTTTAACCCTTCTTCTGTAAGAGTTAAATATCAAGGCATTTCAAAATCCTTTGAGTTTCAGTCGCAGGAAGAACAATACCGATTCAGAAAGCATGCGTTTAAAAACCTCAAATCATTCTGAACGTAAGATCAGGCGCTAAAAAAGATTTTCTTAAACAATTTTAAAAAAGAAAGGGGGGAAGTGACAGTTGTATAATAGAAGATGTAGCAATTTGCTGTCTATTTTAACTTTAGTTTTATCTTTTTGACATGACTAGAAAAAAGGAAATAACAATAACTAATGACGATATTAATAGTTTGTTTTATTTTCCAGTCATAAAAAGCATTTATGAGAGAAAAAACAGAAATTTGGAATTTAATACCCATCAGATTTTCCATTCATATTTTTATTGCTTGCCATTATTTAAAAATAATTAATCGACTAACGATCGTTAATAACAACATTGATAAATGTTATATTTTAAATGAAACCTTTTGTTCAAGTTTCACATAATGATAAGGTATTAAAGTTGTCCATTATTTACATTTCATTAATTGGTTTACTTAATGAGTTATACTGAATTAAGGACTACTTCGTTAGTTATTCATCTTTACTGTAACAAAATAAAAACTAGATATGATTAAAACGAAGTTAAACTTTTAATTTATGATTTTGTCCAGCAATGATTGCAATGTTTGTCAATAATTTTGCATAATTTTGAAGAATAAAGCAATTACCGATCACTAATGGCAGCATTAGTACAGGTTTTGACTTTAAATTAACTTCTTCGAGCAAAACTCTACCGTAATCTAGAATTTTAACCTTTGAGTTACATATTTGTCTATGTTTTATATAACGATAAAATATTACAGTTGCTCATTTTTCAGTTACTTTTTTTTTTTTATTTAATCAATGAGTTATTCTGATTTTAGAACTTTTTTTCCCCTCTTATTCATCTTTATTATAATGAAAAAAGATAAATTGAGTTAAGTTATGGTTACAAGAAAATCAACAATGTGTTAGTAATAATTTTGACAACCAGTGTTTTTATAAGCGTAAAATAAAGAATGCTCAATTCCACTTCAATTAAGGTGTCACACACAGTACATTCAAGACATTTTTTTTTAGTTTTAATAAATTTCGTTTTTCTTTGAAACCATAACATGCACACTTACTTTGCAATCAATAATTTACTTTGAAACTTTAAAAACTTGGTCACATTTTTTAAAAATTCAAAAAATTTAGAAAATTTTCAATTTTTTTAGAATCCGGAAGGTTTTTTTTGTTTTTGAACTTTTTTTAAAAAAGTCTTTTGCTAAACGATCACAATAATCATCTCTAAAAATCTGTGCATTCATTTGCTTATACATTTATCAGAAAACTTTCTGTGATTAATTATGTAAAAAATCGATTTTTTTTTTTTTTTTGAAAAAAATGTTTTTTTAATTATAACATGCTCTAAACATTCGAGTTTTTTTTTATAAAATGTGTATCCACACACAATGCACAGTTTTGTTAGATATATTTTCCTGACCGCAAAAAGTATTACTTTAAAGCTGTATCTTTAATAGAAATAAATCCGTAGGTTCTAATGATATGAAACCACAAAAAAAAAAAAAAAAAAAAAAAAAAAAGATCTTCGGGAAAAAGCAATTTAAAGTTTTTCTTTTGCATAGGAACACATAGCGAGAATGACCTAAAACCACTCTTTACTTTTTTAATATTTGAACTAAAGCGATGAAACTTTTTCTATGTGTATTTTGAAATAAGCAACAAAATTTTTTTGGTTCTTTGAGCATTTTTCAGGTGCTATAACCCCTTAATATAATTATTTTTAATATAACTTTTAGAAACAACTCATGCTTAATTAGAAATTTACTCAATCACTTTAAACTCCATGAAACAGAAATTACGCATTCGCTTAACATGTCCCATCGGATACTTTCAGCAGCTCACAAGAACTAATTATTCATTCGCATCATAAATCGCGTAAATCATCTTATGTGCATCATAACTCTTATTTCTTTAGTTTCATTTTTTTAAAAGTAGAGATTTTCAACATGAAACCGAGAATTTAATTAATGCGAAGGAAAGATGAAAGTGTTAATACGAGACCGACTATGAAGTTTTGCAGACACCGCTTCATTTAATTACATCACCCTTAACAAAGAATGTTTTGTTAAGTTCGCCTCCAAATGAAGAAGTTGAATAGTAAACAGATATGATAAACTTCACTCTTGTAAGAATGATTCCGCATTACGATAGCCGTTTGGCTCGAAAAACATTTGCTGTGAAGGAAAAGATAAGGAACTTTCAATGGTGACACTGCCTCATCATTTCACAATCAATTTATGTCACGTGTTTTTATAACTGTTGATTCAAAACAACGATGTCATTTTATCGCTACAAAAAATAAGTGTTTAAGATACGTTTCTTCACCCATAATGAAAATAAATGTGTTTACTCTTAATGGTATAGGATGAGCGAAGAATTTTTGCATAATTGAGACGTTTATATTGAATCAGCCAGAAAAGCAGATGACTTTAAAACTGAATGTCTCCTAAGTCTATATATTTCGATAATGTAGTATTTAAGTACATCAGTTATCATTTACCTTACAGGTGTTAATGTCTTTAACTCAACGACATGCAGATGGCACAATTTCTTTGTATACTAAGGATGTGCGATATACCGATATACCGCATGTAGTATATTAATATATACATTTATTACCACAGAAACGATATTCAGAATTCGTGTGATGATACATCGTCGGACCGGACTTAATTAAGAACTTATTTAAATGATGACTTAACTATCCATAATCACTCTCAGTTCTGTGTGTGTATCACGCCTGGCAACTTTTCAGGATTTTCCAGAAGGTATACGGATTTTTATGCCTCTTCCCACATTTTGGATTACCAGCGAAATAATCGTGTTTTTCTTGTTTTGTAGAAAATAATTAGAAAACAAAATTGTATCTCGCCAATTTCGGCCAATTCTCGCTAATCCCTTAGTATTTAAGATACGTATCTTCGAACTCATAATTAAAAACAAAAATGTAGGTATGTATCTCCTTGCTATTCGTTAGAAAGTAAGTTATTGCACACTTTTGAGCATTTCTTTTACATTGTTGAACTCATTCGTAAAGTTCAAAAATTGACATTGCTAGATCACTTTACTGTTTTGAATATTATTCATTACAAAAAAAAAAAAAAACTCATAATAACGATTTAATGTCGTAAGAACACAAAAAATGTTCATATTAGGAATACTCTATTTTACCTAATTACTATTAAGACTATAGAAACGTTAACTGCCATTACTGAATTAAGGTATTATATTTAATGCATAAAACTCTACTGTCACGGTGTTAGTTATTAAACTCCTCCGAAACGGCTCGACCAATTTTTATGAATTTTTTATGTATATTTTGTAGGTATGAGAATAGGACATCTAAAGTATATCTTATCGCTAGGTAATTAGGAAGTCCCTTTTTAGAATTTTTTTCACGACGCTCCAGCAAAATATCAGAACATGACCCTACTAGATGACGCTTCGGAAACTCTCAATAATTTAAAATTTTTTTTATTGCCATTTTCTATTTGTGCCATTTTCTATATATATAAAGGTGACGGTGTTTCTTTGTTTGCACCCGATGGGCCAGAAGACCCCATAGCACCTACAGCCCTGAAACTAGGCACAAAATTCGAACGTACCCCGGGGGTCTGCACCTTGAAGCCCGAATTCTAAATTTCTAATTAGTTTTTTCATAAGTAACAAATTAAGCTAAAATTTCACGTTTTTTGCATAATTAGGGGTAAAAAATCCTCCCCTCCCCACCCCCTAGCATTGTATGTCGTTGGAAAGAGCTTTCCTTTCCGAACAAGATGATATTCGTTCCATTTCTCTCAATTAATTAGAACAAAAGATATAAGCGATTCTAATTGAGATCGTAATTGAGCCAATCTTCAAGGCTTGATTTTTGTTTCTGCAGTGACGTCATCTTCGGTATACGGATTAAATGTGCTTGCAGTGACGTCATCTTCGGTATACGGTTGCGGTCGAATAGTAGAACAGGTGAATTCTTGATTTGGTTATTGCGCTGTTGTCATTTTTGTTAAATTCATTGTGCGAATGTTAATTGATTTTCTTTTTAATTTGAAAGTCATTTGGCGAATTTGGCGATAAACAATGTAGTTGCGGATTATTTGTTTATTTCGCAAAATATTTTAGATTTCAAAGGATTGCATTTAGGTTTTCAAAGGGTGTTCACGCATTTTAGTTTAAAAATATGATAACTGATTATTTGACATCAGACGGGGGGGAGGCATTTTTTTAATTCTAGAAGACGGTTTTTTCCTTTTCTCAGACAATAGCTTTTCTATAGTTAATTTTTTAATACGGGGTGCGGGATTTCCTTTTTGTCCTAGATGTATCGAGTTTTTTTAATTGGGTTATTTTTCTCCTGGGGGGGGGGGGGGTAGAAATCCTTTTCGTACGGGATACGGGATTTCCTTTTTGTCCTAGATGTACCTACCGTGATTTTTGGAAATAGGTATACAAAATACGAAAAAGATAGATATTGATTAATTAATACCGCTGCCAAATTTATTTAAACAGCTGCCGTAGTCGTCAAACTTGGCGTAAAAACAGGGGGGAGGGGGATTAATTTTTTTATTCAATGGACTTCTTTAAATTCTTAGCACGGGCATCGCCGTGCGGGTAGAACTAGTAACAAATAAAACGTTTGAAACTAATTTAAGCAAGGCTTTTACAGTGGTTTTCAGGTTCGCTCTTTGATTCTTTTGCGTAAATATTTTAATAGTAGGGAGATATGCAATTAAAAAACGGAAACGGGGGGGGGGGGGGGGGAAGGAGATGTAAATTTGGGAATATATGTATTTTTATTTGGTGTTTAAAATACCAAGTCAAAAAATTTAATTCATAAAACGGCTCAATCATTTTTGTATGAAATTTTTTATGTGTATTTGGCAAGTATGAGAATAGGTCGTAATGTATATATCATACCGATAGGTAATTAGTGTGTCTCTATCTGGAATGTTTTTGGCTACCAAGTGTTTAAATGACGCGACGCTTTGGCAAAACACCGAAAAACTCTAAGATTTAAAATTTTTATTTGTTGCCATCTGCTATTTGTTAACAAATAAAATGTTTGAATAATTTAAGCAAAGCTTTTGCGATGATTTTCAATTTCGCTCTTTGATTATTTTGCAGGGGTATCTTGACAATTGGTAAATTCGCGATTAAATTATATAAGGGTGAAACTGTGAGGTTATAGGTATTTTTTGAGTCCCAATTTTGAAGAAAAAAAAAGTCAAAAAAAAAAAAAAACTATGGATAGTGGCATTTCGATTATACCTCTGGCAGTTTCGGCGGAACAAGGTGCATTTTTTTTCGGGGAAGGGGATGCACCCCATGCGAAACTAGCAAAACCAATTCATGCCGAAATATGATCTAATGATGACATCGCATTATCTGTTGCATCATTTGGCATTGCAGTAACTTTACTGGATGGTGTAGAACAGCTCACTCATCATTTAAGCTGACACTGAATTTTCAAAATAACCCTGACGCAGTGTACATCAAACGGTAACGAGGCACTCTGTTACTCTCTTCAAGTGATTTCAGACAAAAATTTCCGTCATTCTACATTCAAAAGTCGCTGATGAGATTAAAGTTTACTTGAAATCCTCGCCACTGTATCATAATGTTGAAAAGGTCTAAAACATGTACGTCCAAATGCTACCAGAGCCATTTGCTGACAATTTCTCGGCCCCATTGTCAGATATCGACGAATGAAAATTTGCTGTCTATGAAAATTTTGAACGCATAAAATAGCTCACTAATTTCAGCACCATCGTTGATTCGAGAAAATGTCCTCATTGACCGCGATGTACGCACACAATACATTCCTCATGCGTGGGTGGCAAAAAGAGCCATATTTGGCAGCAAAAAATTTGGAGGTTGACGATTTATAAACTTCGCGATACAACCTGGCGACTCGGTATCATATAAATCGATCAATACAGTTTGCGATTCTGACGAAGCTGTAAATTTTTCCAGTAGAGTTTTTGAATCCTAGAAATAATTTATGTGGCAGAACAAGGTCTGCCGGGTCAGCGAGTTATACTATATGAATTAGACAATTTGATGTGTAAGTGCTTTATTGAATCGTATGAGTTTTTATTGGTAAAGTTTAAAAATGCTATCACCTGATTCCTATAAAGCAAAAAAAAAAAAACTATGAGAATCTATAAATAAACTGATATTTTACTACTAAAAATGTAATTAAATTCCTTATTATTCGTTTCAAATGCACAGAGGCAATAATCGTTATTGTCAAGTTCATAAACAATGGTCTTTTTTATTTGCTGGTATTAATTGTAAATTTAAAATGTTGACATTACTTCATCTTTTCGCAATCCATGACTTGTTCTCAATATGTGGTTTAAACACGCTTTCTTCAAAATTATTTGAATATTGTCAGTGAAAAATTCGTTTCATAAGAGGTAGTTCAATTACTAATTACTGCAGTGCAGTAATTGTTACCCTCTTCGACTCTCTCCTTTCATGTAGTGCAGTTAAAATACTTCATTGATCTGAGATCATATAACAGCGTGGCGAGTTCGAACTAATTCAAAACCATTACGAGTATCATAATCATTGAGGGCTATACTTTAAATATTGTAGATAAGAGAAATTGATCATTAACTGGAACTGGAAAAAGAAGCTTACCGTCTATTGAGATGACTTATCCAGCAAGGGTAAGATTGTGCCATATGATCTGTACCAATACCATTGCTAAGAGGTTGACCATAGCTGCTCGAAAGATAAAGTAGAGTGCAGCAAATTTCAAGCCTTCCATCTGTTATCGAAACAATATCCTACATCTTATATTTATGCCACAATCTAACTGTTTCTGTCACAAAGAAGTGTGCAGCAAATTTTATTCGAGGGAGACTTAGCCAGGAAGAATGAGATTGTGCCACATCATCTGTACCAATACCACTGCAAACAGGCACGTAGCTAGAACTTCGTTAAGGGGGGGGGGGGGTCCAAGGTTGCACGAACTTTAAAAGAGGAGGCATGCTAAAGCAGAATTAGTAGCTGATAATTACACAAGATAAGATAAATCCAATTAAAACAGATTATTAAAATATGATAATTAACTAAAATTAATTAAATAATTGAAATTAATAGAGTCATTAGTTAAACTTAGTTAACAAAAATTTTATGTTAAGTGGTAAATTAATTATTGTCAGTTTGTAAATTAACATTAAACTGAAAGTTATCACATACAAAGTTTCCAAATATGGGTGAACCTCTGTCCTCCTGAAAATAAGTGATATATTTTCTATTAATAAAAAGGACACAATAAAAGAAAAACGGAAAACGAAAACTGCACTAGAAATTACTTGGAAAATGCATGCGATAATTTAATAAAATATTAAAGCTTTGTAATATATTTCATTTGTACTTATGCCATTTTATTTGAAAACTAGAAAGCCGCCCGTCAAATTGCTTCAACTCTTCTTAATTTGAACGAAGCAATTGCCTATTCGGTGATAGTTTGATAGTTGAAATTTTAACTCTGACACCAGTGGATTAACCCTAAACTAAAGTAGATAGCGTTCATTATTTTCGTTTCTTCATTCCTTTTTAAGTTACCGGATCGAGTTCAGCCTTGTCACAATAAAGCCTTTCCCTGCATGTTAAACATTACCAAAACATATTATCAAATTACGTAACATGCCGTGGCGCGAATTCATTGTTGAAACACGCGGGTTACTCTATCATCGGCATTATTTATATGAGGATAAATAAATCTATATCTATGGAGTCGAATGTATAACTATATGAATGTTACATAACGTAACCCTGTCCGATTTGAACAACATTTCAGGCAAAACCCCACAACTCTCTCAACGAAAATATTAACAAGGTTTCATTTAAAAAGCTTGAATTAGTTTTTATTTATTTACATTTATAATATTCTTTTGATAATACGAAATAGAATGATATTTCCAATCTTATCCGTTTTCTAATTATCATTCCTAATCATCAATTAAAAGCTTGAACAAACTATTAACTCTTTGAGGGACGGAGGCTTCCTTTGATGCAACCATTTTTTTTTTATATATATACTAGCTGTACCCGACGCGCGTTGCTACGCCAACAAAAAAATACACCATTATACTGATTTTCATGACAATCGGTTGAACGGGGGAGAAGTTGCTACTCTGCAGTGTCACCTGGTGGCGAGTGGCTTCAATGAGCATATTATTCACCTTCTCCGTGGAAAAATACATATATATAGCAATTTTCATAATAATCGGTCCAGGTATCAAGTGAAGCCGTGACTATACTCAAATTTTGTACTCACGCAGTTTGCAAGATCAATCAATCGCTAAAAATATCAAATAGAAAAAGTTTGAAATCCCCCCGTTGCATGAAAAGCCATAAAACAATAAAGAAAGAATTTATTTGTTCAAACTCAAGAAAAATGGCAACAGCTAACTTCTTATCAATGAGATCTTTCACGCGAATTAATTTCTGCAGCCGATAATTTTATTCGTATTTATCCAATGGATTGTGACTTAAATTGGAATAAAAAAGGAACTATCGATCGGATTTTTTTCGAACTGGTCTATAAACATTCCCAGTACCAAAAAAAAAAAAAAACAACGGTGAAAGTTTTAGCCAAATCTGCCGGGTAGTTTTTGAGTTCATGGATGACATACAGACAAACATTTATTTATATATGTACAGTGGCTCCCAAAAGTGTTCGTACACCTACGACTTTCAATGAAATAGGCAATTATTCATTGGTTAGAATTAATATTTCGGAATAGGTATTTTATTATAAGATCTATGATCTATTCTTAACAAAACTACATGAATATTTTTAATGAAACATTAAAACATAATTTTTAAAAAATCAAAAACCAAAAATTGGCGGAAATTTTACCTCACAAAAGTCTTCGTACACTTTGAAAAAATGTCAAACAATTAGTAAATAATCTAACTTTTTACAAAGTTATTATTTAGTAGAATATCATGCAGTATCAACAACAGCTTTTAAACGTATGGGAATAGATTTCATTGTTTCTTTCTTTCTTTTTTTGTGTAATTTCTGAGTAAGTGTTCAGACGCACTTCGAGTCTTACTGTTTCTAGTTCGCTTTTCGTTTCAATGGTGTATTTTCGCAATCCAGCTACTAGATATCTCCAAATATGTTCCATTAAGTTCAAATCTGGCGATTGAGAAGATATTTCTAAGCTTAAGGACAGTTTTTGAAGCACCAAACGCAAACGCGTGCTTCTTGTCGTTATCTGGATAAAAAACAAAGTTGTTTCCGATTCCCAAATTTTGGGCTAATAGTTTAAAATTGTTTTTTAAAATATTTAAATAAACAGAATAATTCATTATTTCATCAAAAAATTCCAAATTTCCAAGTCCTGATGCTGTAATGCACCCTTACACTAGAACACCTTCACCGTCCTGATTAACTGATCCAGCTAAGTTCCTAAGATTAAATTCCTCATTTTTTCTTCTATGTACAATTATACAACAATTTAACCCAAAGTGTTAAATTTATTTTCATCTATAAGTAAGACGTTGTTCCAAAACGTTTTGAGCTTATTTATCATTGATATTACGACGGAAAGCGTGAGCTTACCGTTTTTCGCACGAACAAGAAAATTTCTGCGGGATGAGGTCCCATTTAATCCAACTAATCAGAGAACTTGGTGAACAATTTTAGGTGAAAATTAAACGTAAAAAGTTTCATTCAATTCTGCAGAAACTTTTTCAGCATTCAAATGTGTATTTTTCATAATTTTTTTAACTGTAAACCTCCGATCACGCATTGTTAACTTTGCCAGTTGACATTTTTTTACCTTGTTTTCGATGCGATTCCTTTCTTTAAAGCAATTTATCAAGCACTTTACTATAGAATGGAGTAAAGTAACTAATTTAGAGACATTTCAAACCAATTTACCGCTATTGTGGGGAAAAAATTCAACTTTCGAATGGTGTTTGTGGTTCTTTTCGAATACCAGCCATTTTAAAGTAATAAGCAAAATATTAGGGAATAAATACACAAAAAATTAATGCCAAATGACCTTTAAGAGTCAACACAATGCAAAAATAATAAAAAAACGACATGTGATAACTTTAATCATGAATTTATTCGAAAATATTTCAGTGTACGATGATTTTTGTGGCGTATCTTTTCTCTTTCTCTGCGTTTTTTGACAAATTTCAAAAATTAAATTTGGCAATATTTTGAAAAACACTACTGGGTTTTATTCAGAATGGCATAGGAATGGTGTGAAAAAAAAATTGGACTTCATATTCGAATTCAGTTTTGCGTTATTTTGGTTTTACTACAAAATTTCAAGGTGTACGAACACTTTTGGGAGCCACTGTATATAGATTTTTTTCTTTCTTCAGCCAATTGACACAGTGATTTCAGTTAGTCGAAAAAAAAAGAGAAGCAAGAAATAAATGGTGTTCTCAAGTGAAATCACTATTCCTCAAAGGTTGAAAGCTGTTCGAAAAAATTTTAAATACCGAAAAAGGCGTATTGCCGTTTTTTATCATTATTTTTTTCTCTCTAATGGGGCTGTGTTAGAGGCTTTAGCCTTTGCGGAACAAGTGCGAACCAACGATATGGCATATGCCACCATTAAGACGCGGATGTGAATGTCACAGAAAAATTTGATACCCAGTTTCCACCAGATGGAGACACTTGAGCTCTCTTCGATGCGAAACTGCAAAAGGAATTTAATTTTGTCAAGAGCATTCACAGTCAAACGACCTAAGGGATCTTTTGCATGCCGATTAATGGAATGTATACATAATGAATTAAATTAAGCATCTGTGTAATTTTATTTTAACAACATGTTGTTAATTTTAACAACAATACGTATCATATTTTACGACGCAGGTAATGATTTTTTTTCTTTGATACGATGTTAGCAAAACACTCTATTGCAAGAAATAGTGAATATCTTTAGCTTCAAGAAAATAAGAGTTTAAAAAAAAAGGCAACATAGAAACGAAAAATTCAAAAAAATTTACCTCGTATTTACCCTTTTTGCTTCTTTGCTTGTAACGCAGTAAATAGCGGTAATTTTCACCTAGTAATTTAAAGTTAAATGCAGATGTCTGTTTTTTGTTACGTTTAATGCTACCTTCACAATTTACTAAAGATGGATGCATAGATGCTAATTAAATAACTCCTTAGTACAAAGCCAGTGAATAACAATCAGAAAATGTATTCCAATGATGCAAATACAAATATGTTTAATGGAACAACATCGAATTAGAGATTTTTTCGTCAATTAAAAACTGACCTACTGTTTTCTTTTGGGATCATAGAATCACAATTCAGTAAGATTTAAAAGTAATAATTTCTAATAAATTACTTATTACATGCGTTAATATGGCCTAGCTTGTAATTTCATAAACTGATCACAGTAAAGTATTCTAGTAATTTTCAATTTCATTTTTCTATAAAATTTTGATAATTGATTGAATGCTTAAATATTGGGGGGGGGGGGAGAATATCAGGAAAAAAATCTACGTAATTTGTTACTCAAAAAGGAGAGAGATGTTAAAAATAATCTAAAAGTTGAAATAAAACTTTTATCAAAATATAAAATGAATCTGAAATGAACCATGCCAAAAATATAAAGAGTTGAAATTAAAAAAAAAAAAAAATCAATAATTATTTTTTCTCATCCTCAAACACACGAAATGTGTAGAATTTCTTTTTTCGCCGCTGACTTAGAATCTAAAATTAGTTTTTAAATGGAAAAACACATTAACACGTAAACATGCTCGTATTATTAAGACAACTTTAAAAGGGAGCACTGCGACTTACCTAGTTTGGGTAAACTTAATTATCTTTTGCATACAAAATATTGTTCAAGATATGTTTCCTATAAGTATGACGTAGATAAAAACTGCGTGTTAAAACAGAAAAAAATCGGAATTCAATTACTGATTCACCAGGAACACACCTCACTCTGGCTGTCTTTTGTACAACATGCGTCTACGAAATCCACGAAAATCCAAAAAGAAAGGAGAAAGAAATAAAGAAAACCACGCCAATGAGACTGTGGGATACGACGAAAGTGGCAATAAATGCTTGTTTTTACTTTGCCGATGGCAATTTGATGGACCAAAGGCGGGGGGCTGAATTTCAAGGTCACACGACCCAGCTGGTTTGAAAGAAGAAAGGGACATTTCCCCGTTTCAGACAAAGCAGATGAAAATTGGGAACCTGTAGTTGTTGCACGAGGTTCTCGTGTTCTGAATTGACTCAAGCGCTGATAAAATTGCCGATCAATGGGAATATTTAAGGGGGAAATGCTGCGTTTTATAAAAACATTACCTTTCGGAAAAATTTTATTGATGCGAGATGCAACAACTGAGAAAAAAGGACAGGGGTCTTTCGGGAAGGGGGGGGGGGTCCGAACCCCATGGACCCTCCCCTTGGCTACGTCCTTGCTGCAAAGATGTATTGGTACTGTTAACCTTAGCTGCTCGAAAGATCAAGTGGATAGCAGCAAATATTAAGCCTTCCGTATGTTATCGAAACTACATCCTACTTTTTATAATTATGCCACAATCTAATCCCTGCTGTCGCAAAGTCACCTCAATCAACAATACCTTATAAAATTATTTTTAGGTGCTTTAAACAAATTAAATTTTTATTTTATAACCAATATTACCATGAACGAGAACCAGCAAAACTAATCACTTTCTCAGCACATTGTAAGCGCGAGCCTTGCTGCACGAACATGAAGTGGTTGCGTGCGATTTTCCGAAAACCATAATGATTAAGTAAAAACAATAAAATAATTAACTAAGATAACCCATATTTTTATATCTCATACGTCCTACCGTTTATCATATAATAACGTACCTTCGCGTGATCTGCAAACATGTGTTAACAAAATTGATTTTTATTAGTTAGCTTATTTGAAAAGACTGCATTTAGTACATAAATATAAAATTACTTATACACTTTCGTACGAAACTACGATACAGTAACTCCTCGTTACATTGCGCCTAGTTATATCGCTCATTCGGATATATCACGCTTTTCATTTTTCTCCTGAAAAATCATATTTAAAAAAGTTTTAATTGTTACTTAACTTTCGACACGTTAAAAAAAAATAAATAAATAATTGTTACATTTGTCTCAGACAAATTATTTTGTTTTTTCAATCAATGAAACTGGCATATTTTCCATTTTCTTAATTCGCTGCAACTTTCGATTCGTATTCCCCCCAACATAAAAAAATAAAATATTTTAAATTATTTTATCTTAGTTTAAAAGAAAAATTGGTAGACAAATTTTCTTTTATTTTTATTAAGAAAATCGCCCTCAAAGGTAAATCAACTAATATTTTTGTAGAGACACATATATCATTTATTTGTGCGTTAAATTTATAGTTTCATTTCACAGCCTCCGTTACATCGCGTTTTCGGATATATCGCTTTTTTTTTTGTTGTTGTCTCCGGACAAGCGCGATATAACGAGGGGTTACTGTATTAATAACCAAACTGATTTAACGGTATTTTTGCAGTGCTTTTGATCTTCGTCTATAATTCATCCTCGGTCACGATTTTTCGGATCATTTATGCTTAAGGTGTAGTACGTTCTTATCTTATCAACTGGTGAATATATATTCTGACCGCAACTATTCCTAAGACCTAAGAAAAGATATTTTCCTGACACATCGCTTAGAGAATAAGGCCAACCCCTAGCATACCTACAAAACCCTATCCCCCTCCCACCACTCAAGTTAATAAAAGCTGCAAACCTGGCGAATTGTTATCAGAGGTTTGCGTGCTATTTAGAGCTTAGGCATACAGTTTGTGTACCGTAATGGTATCGCCGAATATCGGAAATCTCAATAATCACGCGATTTAGACAATGGTGAAGCGCCGGAGCACAATGGACATCCTTCATCCGTCACTTGTACCGACGAACTGCTTGCTGTCCCTAAGGAATCCACGCCCAGCCTTGCAAGAGGCTCTAATGATATCGAAGATTGCATGGGAAAGCAGCAGCCTGCTAGATCTCTGCATTGACTTGGAAAGCCTCTTTGAGAGTTGCTGGATAAAGATAGGAATCATTAGAAGGAGAAATTAACTACAGATCTTACTTTTAAATCGATCAGTCTTATTTTGGAATGAAATCGATATTCTAGTATTTTCATCTGAACGATAAAGGAGACGGATATTAGAAATAGGGGAACAAGGAGTATAAGTGAGCAATTTAATTTTTCAAAAAATGTTACCGATTTTTCAAAAGAAAAATATCCCCATGATTAAATAGTCTTTTATTTGCGTCATGGATAATTTGAGACTTTTTTTTATAAAATTATTTCTTTACTTGATTGTAATTTTTTAGTGTGCTTAATTGTACACAGTATACATGTGTTTTCCTCCTCTGGGGGACACATGTGAACAAGCCAGGGACTTATATGAACAAGATTTCAAAAACCAAGACAATCACATTTCAAAGAAAAACTATTGAATATGCATGATACACAGATATATCAATTACATGGAAGCATTTTCGTCTTCTATTGTGTTAGTTTAGTTTGAACAGTAACGTGTAAGTAAGAATTTTGTTTTCTAAATATAAAACCCGGCAAACAGTCAAAGTTTCGTAGCACGTTCAGATAGATCACTAGACAGACAAGAAAAATCTCATAAGACTACAGAGTACAAAAAAATTAT
The DNA here is from genome assembly GCF_026930045.1 of Uloborus diversus. NCBI lineage: Eukaryota > Metazoa > Arthropoda > Arachnida > Araneae > Uloboridae > Uloborus > Uloborus diversus. Next base: position 62,483,439 of record NC_072733.1, read on the forward strand.
ATTATATAAATATTACTCTTATTATATATTGCTTTTACGCTTTATACATAGTATCATACTGTATTTAGAAATGATTTTAAGCTTAAGTTCCGATTAAATTTAACTTCCGATTTTCCACGAGCGGATTATCCGTGAGTCAATCGGCTGTCGGGATCGGGAACATGTATTTTCGCAGCAAAAAGCAAAATCTCTAAAAACTGGACATGCTTTTAAGAGTTTCTTTTCAATTCAAATGTAGGAAAGTGGCAAATAAAAAAAAATACCTTTTGAAAAGCGTGAAAATAAAATGTTTGAGAAAATTTTTAGAATCATGAATGCATAATTTTTGCAATTATACATGAGAATGGTTTGTTTTTTGTGAACGCGATTATCACAGTGGGTCATTTTTCGCAATCGCAATTTATTTTAACTTTTGTTGGTACTTTTTGCTTTTTATGCTTATAAATGCGATGCAGAGGGCAGAAATTAGCAGTATAAATGTAGTCATAAGTATAATATTCTTGCAGTATCAAAAGGAGGTCCGGAGTTTCCTCCCCGGAAATTTTCCGTAATTTTAGTTATTAAAACTGCATGTTAGACTCTCCTAGTGATGTTGTAGGAGAAAAGATTCGGTGCTCTCCACTCAGAAGTATTCCAAAATATTAAGTCTGTAAAGAATGATTGTAAGCCATTTTCAGTACTGTTAGGAAAAGGTATAGGGTCCAGGGATTCGTTGAAACAATTTTTGAAACTTGAAGTTTCAAAAACGCAATTTCAGATGAACTTTGATAATAATAGTGGGCTCGAGAGCCTACCCCTGGAATTTTTTACATTAATTTTAGACGATCTTTAATAGTGCTGGAAGAAGGAGGAGGGTGAGCAGTAAATTTTGTAGCACTATGATTTTCAGAAGAAAATCGTATTTTTTCACAGAAAAAAAATTGGGGAACTTTTCTCTTCACTTATATATATATATATATATATATATATATATATATATTTGGACCAACGTTTCGGGGTTGGGTTGCCCCTAAACCCCCCCTTATCTACGCCACTGAGAGGCGCCCATCCCCTTAAGGGTGAGGGTGCAACCTTTCATATGCTACGACATATGTGCTGGAGAAGAAACACCTTACAGAACCAAGCAAAAGAAAGTTTGACATTAATTCTACGTACTAAAAATTGAAATTTAATAATAATCGTAATAAAGTTCTTGTCACAGGGGGGTCAGCTGACCCTTCGACCCTCCCCTGAATTCGCCCTTGAGTCATGACCTCCCTTGAAGTGACCAAGAGTATCCTAAAGTTGCGTTTAGGAGACGAACATTTCAAAAAAAATCTGCTCCACACTCCCTATGTTGTGCCTGAATATTGTACTTATGGCCAGCCCTCTTCCGATAATGACCCTCTCCTTTACCAAAAGACGGATGGACCCTTGCTTACCCTAATTCTAATTGCCATGAAGATAAAACCCAAGAAACAATTTTTCTTTCCTTTCACTTTACTTATAGCATTGTTCCCGAAACATGTTTGTAAAATTTTATATTTTCTAATTTTCTCCTTACAACTTGGGTAAAAGTATGTTTTTGAAAAATATTCAAATGTGGAATCCGGAAAAAAAGAACAAATTCAAAATGTTCACGACAAAATATCCACGTCCAAAATGTCCACGACAAAAGATCCACGTCCAAAATGTCCAACGGACAGAAGATCTGAAGGACGGAAGATCCGGCGGACAAGATTCTGCGGACATATGATCCGTATCCAAAAAGTCATAGAAACAAGAGATTTTTAGATAGTTGGTCTCGTTTTTTGGACAGGCATTTCATAAAATCAGCTTTTGTGGTGGACAGACGAGGCGTTAAGGCGGGAGGTAAGCATTTGGGGGATCAGGAGCATTGGAGGGGGGAGGGTCAATTGACACTTCCTCCCTGATTTCAAAAACAACGTAATTTTGCTTTTTTTTTTTTTTTGAGAATTTTGTTTTTTTCTCCTACAAAAGATATTGAATGAAAATCCTTTGCCCCCCCCCCCTTCTTAATTTTTTTTAAATAACTGACCTGTACGTCGGCCGAATATATCGCCGCCTCAAAACAACACTAGAATATCATGCTGTGGTTGCCACTTTTAGGTATCTTACGGCTCTGAGGCGACGATATGATTTTGAAGCTTGTCTTTTAGTTCAAACTTATTTTGTTTAATATTAGTTTGATATGCAAGATTTAGACAAGAGTGCAAAAATGTATGATTTATTTTTAAAAAAGGATTAATTTAATAAGAAATTTTATATATATATATATATATATATATATATATATATATATATATATATATATATATATATATATATATATATATATATATATATATATATATATATTCTAATTTAGATGCTTCAATATTATTTAGAAAGTAGTTTAATAATAAAAAAAAACACAATGGCCTAAATTAATTAAAAACTTGGAAACATTTTATACAAATTAGTTCTGAAGAGAGCAACATAATGAATGGGAAGAGCATTTGATTGAGATATAGTTTTAGCATAATCGATAACCACAGAGGCTTCTCCTTCTTCCATGGAGGATTAATTAGGCGCAAAATGAGGCAGCGAACCAAAGAGGAAAAATGTATTTCCTGCCAATACCTTCAAATAATACAAACGAGCTCCAGCAGCCTGTAGATTACGTTTAATAAACAATGGAAGATCTCTTCCTTAGAAACGAGGGAGAGTTTGAGATCCTAGTTTAAGTTTGAGTAAATTAACGATTAAAGACTAGCCGTTAGAAATTAAAGGATTTCACTAATACTAAAAATTTATCCAACCTTCTGTAGCTAACTAGCGAAATAATGAAGTTGGATACAGATAGCAAGTTGAATACAAATCAGTTAAATCTATAAATATCAGTTTCAGAATGTGATAGTTAAATATTAATTAGCATATAAATATCATTTCTGCTGTAATAATAAAACTTAAAAATATAGACGCTTAAGTCCATTTTAGAAGTGACTGGGAATCTAAAAACTTGCTTTCAAAAGTTCCCAAACCGATTAGTATTTTCCTGAAACTTAAAATCAGTTCAAAAAGATCGTCAATTTTTGAGGAAAAGATTAATTTTGATGAGGAAAGACAGTGATTTTCAGTTTGAAATATTTAAAATAAATTTTAATTCAACCCTAAATAGCAAGCATTTTTCAAACAGGCTACTAGTGTTTACACTCAATACAGAAAATTAGTAAAGACACTTATGATGAAAAACGTATGAATGTAATTTTTGTAACACGGTTTTCGGATGGACTGTTACATTTGTTAAGTAACAGACATTTAATATGAAAAAATATGGTATTTCAACTGAGTGAAAATAATGCAGTACAAATTCTTCAAAAGAGGTGCCCCCAATAGCTTATAGAAGTTAAATTTATGCAAATTTTGATCGTTTCCTCGTCATTCATGGAGTGTTAAGGCAGTTCGTATAAAAGTAGTTATTCACTGAATTTTAATTCAGTTTTATTTACTGCAGAATGCGCGATGAAATGTTAAAAGCGACACAAATATTAAGAAATAAGATCATTGTACGTACTGTGTATATGTTTTTTTTTTCGTTTAAGGGGGTCCGGGACACAAAAATTTTCAAATTTTGCTTTTTTTTTCCCCATTTAAAAAACTTTTCCTTTTTTCCTGCTTAAAAGGATGTTTGAATCTTGTTTCTATTTTAATTAGAACGAAAGACATAAATTATTTTTATTGCATACATTTAACTAATTGTTGTTGTTGTGTGCCAGCTAGGCTGGCAATTTGGGGTGCGTTGCTTCACTTTTCCAACTGTACCGTAATATGGTGTGAAGTCCGACTTCTACAGCACACACATGCCATAAGGACCCGTTTATAGGGTAGGCAACCATTCACAGCGCAACAACACATTCTCACAAAGAAAGGACAGGAGAGAGAAAGTACGTCCATGCCCAAGCCGGGATTCGAACCCGGACCTTCCTGTCACAGTTACACATCTCTGACCACTAGACAAGGCACAGGCGGCAACTACTATTGTATTTAACTTTAAAACTTTAAACGCGTTTTTCTCCATGATGCAATTTTTCCCGATTTTTTGCATTCAAACTCATATAAACCAAGAACTGATCAAGATCAGGTAATGAAATTGGGAGCATATCTTTTTCAAACAGTTTACTTTAATTTTTATTCGGCAAATTCGAAAAAAAAAAAAAAACGCTTGCAGCAAAAAATATGATTTTTTAAAAAATGTTTTGATTTTTTCTTCAAATATTTTCTATTAATTATTGAATTAAAATTTTTTAAATCGCCAAATAAAAATTAAAGCTTAGATATTTGTGCATATTTTTTTTTAATTTTTTCTTTAATTGACCTAGAACATTTTGAGTTTTCACAATTTAAAATAACCCCATTTTAAGAAACAAAAGATTATGATAAGGGTATCAAAAAACCCATTTCTAAGCGTAAATTGTCTTCAATGCCAAGTTACCATTATTTTAAGGAAACGTTTCACATAGGGTAAAAGTGGGAGAGACACCATATGAGGTGAGACGCCATACCTTCAGAAATTCTGTGATTAAGAAATTGATGGCTATATTTCTCAGTTTTTATTTACTCATACACACTTCCTTCTTAATGTGCCAGTTCTTGTTCGATTGCGCTCGAGTGTGACGTGTATGACGAAAAGACCATTTTAGTGCGAGTATTTTTCGATAAAAATTTTGAGTCGTTTGGTTTCAATAAGTGTTAAATGTAAAACAAAGACACCGTAATGAACTGGGGGGGGGGGTTAATGTTTGATTTAGCTTGTTATTAACTTATTTCAACTACATTTTGCAATATGTGTTGATTACTTACGTACTTTATACCTATGTAGCATCTCTCCCATGTAATGAAGAGAGATTCCAAACTTTTCAAATGTGTAAATGAAGGGGTGTTTGGTTTGTAATTTTTTATCTTTTTGAATGCCGAGAAAATGCGCGAGGAAGCATGTGGTAATCAGGGGGCAGTGGAGTGAAAATAACGTAATTCTGGCTATTGAAAAAGTAAAAAAAAAAAAAAAAAAAAAAGAGAGAAATATCGAAAAATGAAGCTCAAAAACTTTATGGAATGCCGTGGGAAATACTACAGCATTTAGAATATTTCCACCTAATAATGCTATTCCAGATCATTTCTTTGTTATATTCGATTTAATTGAACTAGCTTTTCCTGGCATTACTCTTGAAAGTGCTGCCACTCCAGCTCTGCCTCCACAAAAACCATCAATTTCCAGACAAACATCCACTAGTAAAGAAACCCCGACAAAGTTTCTTAATAATCTTATCCAATCTCAAACCTACCTTGCTCGACAGTGAAGCGAAAACAAGTTGCTTGTGTGCGCGGAATGTTGGGAAAATTATTATTTAAAAAAAAAGAAAAAACTGATTGAATTAAATGTTAATTACTAGTAGAGGGGCTATGGTATTTTTGAAATTAGACGTTTAATGAAGCTTTAAATGGTAAAAAATATAAGAAACATCTATGGAATGATGCAACCTATGATTAAAAAAATTATAATAAAAAAACATTTAAAAATATCGCCATTTTTGGTTTCGGACCAAAAATGGCCGCTAGAGGTGTTTGGAGGGCGATTTTGGAATGTCTCCCCTTCCTTAAAATTTTTGTTTATACAATGTCTACAAACGTGCCAAGTTTCATAATTTTATCACAAAATGCAGTTTCTTCCCCCGTAGTCCTTTGACTATATGCTAAAAATTGTTGCATGAGTCTAGTACAATGTACTGTAATAATTGTGGTAAGGAAATAATCAGCAAAAATATCAAAAACAAGAAATATATGGCATCTTTACCACCCTATATGGCGTCTCTCCCGCACGTTATGGGAGAGAGGGCCGGTTGTCAACTTGCAATTTTTATTTTTTATTTCTTTTTTTATAAGTCTAAAGCTCGTTAGTGGTAATTTAAAAACGTAGTAATAATGTAATTTTAAAATAAAACAAAAAGGATTGATTTATACTGAGTTTTTAATTTTTTTTCTAATTTCTATAAAAAGTATGGCGTCTCTCCCACTTTTCCCCTAATGCTTAAAAAAATCGATCACCACATTTATTATTAAAAAATGAAAAAGCAACTTCTTTTCAGAAAGCATCAAAGTGAGCGTGAGTTCGTGAACGATTGTCAAATTACGGTCACAAATGCTGTTGTGTGCTTTCTTAGTTAATGGTCAACTGCCTTAGGTCGAAGAAATATATAAACATTCTAAAAAGTTCTTTATTCTATATAGACACATTTTACGCCATCCAATGGTATTTTAATGAATTATAACGAATCTATTAACAGTTCTAAGTCCACTCAAGACTTTTTGCGTTGAAAAAATGCACAACTGTACTGTACACACCTCATTGAAAACGTCCAAAATATGATAGCCGAAAAAGTTTAAGTAAATAGAAAGCCATTTTTTTCCAACAATGATCTCGAAAATGTTATTGAAAATGTTAACCCATTTCTGTATGCAATAGTTAAAAAAATAAGGTCAAATAAATTGAAAATCATGTGTATATTTTCATTAAAAAAATAATAAAAGTCAGTTTACATATTATTGGGATTCCAAAATCGGCGAAGTTTCAGCATTTTTAAGCTCTTTCTTTTATCATTTGGGATAACCTTTTTGATGAAAAAGCGTTTTTTTTTTAATTAATGCGCCGCTATTTTATTATTTTTTTAATACGTCTATCCCACAAGTAGCGTAACCGTCCATCAGAAGAGCGCCGTTACCCTTATTACATTTACGTTCGTTTTCGTCAAAAAAAAAAAAAAAACATTTTATATAGTTTCTGGTCGGGTTTTAATGAACTATTTTTAGATAGAGATCTTTTTACACCAGTACAGATTAAGAGCCTTATTCTCATATGTACACTTTTTTTTTAAAGTTGAAATGGCATATAATCTTTTTAAAATTCCTAGATATTGTTTAAAGTAAATAATTGAAATATATAAAGGATCTCTGTTTTAATTCGTACTCTGTAAGTCGACTGATCAATTATGGAATAACGGCTTTAAGTTAGTGGTACTGGCGCAAAATTACATTATTTTTATGTATATTACAACCCCTTTATACATACCAACATTCATACAAGCATGACATGAGATTGTGTTTCTAAGGAAACTAAACTACAAAATACAGCTTATCTTAGTTATAAAAGGGAAATAATTAACTTGTCATATTTTGAAACTAAAATATACAAATTAAATGATTACATTTTTAATAACATATATTTTCATAGACTAAAAATTTTCCTTGACATCATTTACGATGTAGGAAAACAAGCGACATTTTTGACAGTGGAAAACAAATGTTATTACACTAAAGATAAAATTGTTGATTCCCAGTCAGATGCTAAAGTGCTCTGCATGTGTATGTAACCGTTTGCACATCGGTGAGTGTGATATATATATATATATATATATATATATATGTGTGTGTGTGTTTGTATCAGTTGTGTCACTGCGGGGTGAGGAGTGAGGAGCAGTTTTGCCGCATGTGAAGCCCTCATATGAGGTGACAGCCAAAATGCATTAAAGAATTGATGAAAATATGAATATTTCATTTTAAAAATTTCCCCGAATATTTTAAATTATGTATAATCCATCAAACCTTCTAGCATCGCTACAGGAAACGGGTTCATCGGGTGACTCGGAAAAATTTCGATTTTTTGATAGCTGGTTCGACCTTTAACTCGACGTTAGTCTCGAGGAGTTCAAGAATTGGAAGCATATGCCTAATAGCTTATTTTACAAAGCTGCATTATCCAGAGCCTTTATTTCGCCCTTGATGAGTCCTCAATCAATCTGGAAGGACCGTAACTGTGCTAAAAGCGAAACACCTACTAAAGAAGCTTTCAATCTGAGAAACATATAGTAGGCATTAATGCACTGAATCGAACAGTTTAAATGCGCATTTTGTGACTGTAACATCACGAAACTTAAAGGGAAGGAAAAATTATTATTTTGGAGCAAAACACGGCACTTAAATGAAAAATGAAAGTATATTTTTATAACTAGTTTTTTTTTTCTTTTTTCACTCAAATCGTTTTCTCATGTCATAGTACAAGAAGTAAACAAATGCATTTTTTAACCATTCTGTTATTTTCATTGATGTCCACAAGGTGCCTTTTCTCGCGAAATTGATTATGCTCTACAACTTAAAAAATTACCCTTTTGTGCATATCTTTTGGCACGGCATTTTAAAATTGAGGTAGTGAGAAGCAACGGGATGTCAAAACTTAAAATTTGGAGAAAACTAGCACAAATGGTAGGTAAACCTCTCCCCTGTCTTGAAGCAAGAAATAGTACTAGTAGCCCAGTAGATGCTGTTGTACAGCATGATCTAGATAAACTTTTCAATAAAAGACTACCTAGGACCGCAACTTTAAATGTGTTTGACTCAAAAATCTTGAAAATATCCCCTTATATCCCTTTGCTACTCACTGCCTCAATTGTGTTTTTCAAGTGCAGAATTCAATTTTAGGTAAATATTGATGCAAATGAAAATCGCTGAATAATGAAAGCTGAGAGTAAAAATTTTTTATTTTAAGCTTAGTGACCTAAAGTATTAAATTTTGAAAATTATTCAGAAGAAGAACATGTCTATAAATGGTTTTGAAGTAATAAACAATAAGTTTACATTCAGTAGAAGGTCAAAGCTATTAAAGTTAAAACAATCATGAATCCTTATTACGTTTATCTTGAATTACCTAAAAACCGTTTTTAAGTAAATTACCTGAAAATAATGACTTACATTTCCCAGCACCAAATAGTTGTTTTGAACTTTACACTGAATGAGCACTTTATTTTAAGTCTGCCTTTGTTTTTGAATAAACTTTTTTTTGCATAAACTTCCATTAAAACAAATTTTACCAAAATAAGCGGTAAACTACTTTGGGACTCATATGGGTAAAATATTTTTTAAAAGGCACTTGAACTAAAATCTTAATGGCAGAAATGTTACACAAATAATGTTTGTTAGTATTTCAATTTTTACGGAATATATGCTCTGAAGAGTATAGTTGATTCCGGTTAAAACTATTTTATAACAAAAATTAATCAGAATTGCCAGCTAAATTCAGTTTTAAACAGAAGCACTAAAATTATCTTACATATTTTAGAATCACCGTGATAAAAAAGTAAGATATCATTTAACAGCTTAAAAAATCATGATTGGTCTATAAAATGAAGCATTTGAAAAAGCATTAAAAATATCATATATATTTTTTATGTTGATTATCATAAATAACATAATTGTTAATATGGAATCAGTGACACAAAACGTGTAACAAATGCAAAACTTATCTCTATAGCTCCCTAGTTTTTAGACTGATGCCATTCAATGCCGTACGGTTTGGGATGTATCGTAAAAAACATCCCACTCTATAGAAATCGAAGGTTGTCTATGTAAAAGATATTAATTATATTATCAGGTCCACTTAAGCCAAGAAGGGCAATGCATGTGTCATAGTATGTTTAAATGTAAAGCAGAGCTAAGTGAAATTGCTTAGTGACTCAAGAAAAAAAAAAAAAAAACTACGTATATTATATTCATGCAAACTCATTTATTTATACAGCAGTTTCTTTTCATTATCTTCAAGTGTTTAATCATGAGTTGAAGCAATGAACTCATCTCTTTGTCTCAACTTTAAAAATCAGATGAAAGTCAAGTTAAAAATTATCAACATACGCATTTTTCATTTTGCCCAGTTAATATTGCTTTATCTACCCTAGTGATTTTCCATGCAAACACGAAAAATAAAGTGCTTTTGATGGGGAGATTTTGATGCAAGACAATTTTACTTAGTCGGTTTGTACGGCAGCTTCTAGTTCAGATTCTATCACACAGATGTACTCATATGAAATAGGACCCCATCTGGTTACCAAATGCCATTCGAATGCAAATCAGAAATATCTGAATCAACCTCAATTTGTTTTACTGCCAAATGTCTTTATTTGCATATAAAAGGCTAGAATCACGCCGTTTGTTGTTATGGTATAGAAGAGTATCACTCGTTCGTTCTATTTACTGATTTACTGTAGTAAATGAACTTTTTCTTTCAATTAAGTTCATCATTTTTGGACGATTATCAAGCTACTTATGTAACTTAAGCAGCAGCTTTCAGTTGCTTTTTAAATGCCAGATGTTTTTAAATCACAATTAAATTACTGCATTTTAGGTATGGTGAAATAATTTTAGAAAGTAAACCAACAAATTGGACAACCAACGTTGCCTTTTTTTTTGTTTGTTTGTTTGTTTTTTTGTTTTGTTTTTCATTGGGAAAAGAGTTATTTTGCCGAATTAAACATTTAAAAAATATTTAAAACATCAGTTTTTTTAATCAATGTCCCATCAAAAAAGATCCATAGTTGAAAATTTATGTTTAAGAAGAAAAGTATAGAATTAATATTTTTCAAAATTATTCTAAACTTCGGTAGAAATTAAAATGTCTCAGAGACCAACCATAATATAATTATTGAACAAGCTATTTTTTGAAATCAATTTTGCTGTACCTTGTTGACCTTGTTGCAACTACTGTCTGAATGATAAGGCAGATATATATTTTTTTCTTTATATTCAAATATGCACACACAAACACACACAAACTATTGTTCCTTTACGTTTTTTTTTATAGGAGAGAAATTTATTTTGAAGGCATGAAATATACAAACACAGTGAAAACTAATAGTAAAATTTTATTGATAAAAAAAACTTTCTAAGGATTAGGTGGAAGATGGATGGGAAAAGATGTGTGTACTTTTTATTTTTTATTTTTGAACCTTTAGAATGCTTGATAGAGTGAATGTGAAAAAAAAATATTTCAATGGAAAATTTTTAAATTCCAACTGATACTTTCCCCCTTTCCGCGATTAGAAATGTTTACTTAAAATACAAAGCATGAAAATACACTAAACTCTGCTTTTGTGGCGTATTTTCTATTTTCAATGAATGAAATAAACTTCCAGGTCGCGTTAAAAATAGCTCTTTACTTATATTGTTATGGTAACACACTTTAACTAACAGGGGTGCGTATCCTTCAAAGGGCGATAGTGAATCTCCTTACACGCTACGGACCTAAAATGCTACGGATCAAGCCCAGGACTCGAGCCCCTCCAAAAGAGACAACCTTTTAGACTACCCCATTAAAAACTTCAATGGCTCAGTCTGCGCCAAAGACAGCCCTCCCCCCCCCCCCTCCCCATTGTGAGCACTCCTGCATTCGAGGCTTCAAGATGCGCGTATTACAAAAACACATAGCCGCTATTTCATATGTCAATTATGATTTATCAATATGCAAGTAATTATTTTCTAAATTCTGATGTAAAACACTGCATAAAATAGATTCGATCGTCTAGTGATATTGCTTTCTAAGTTGTTGTTTTTCATTAACAATTCAAGAAGCATCATGCTTTGAAACATTTATGACTCAATCCCACATATCATCATACATTATCGAAGAACATGCATAACATTGAAATAAGACTTTTCTAAGTCGTTCTTCCCTAATCTTTGACAAGAAAGTATAACCATGAAAGACAAACTATTTTCAAGTCAACTGAAAAAAAGAACATGCTGTATGATGAAGCATTAAGACGAAGACCACCATTACAAATCAAACAACCCGACATCTCAAAAGACGCTTTTCATTCGCCTTACTATAAATTATGTTGTTGTGTCCAATCCTTCAGGATCTAGCGACAGCTAAATCAAATCCATAATTCCATGCACCCTCGCAAAGTCGAGCACCAGGAGTGGGTTGTCGCGGACATCCTCAAGAGTGAGCCCCAAGCAATCCAGTAGGTGTTGCGGGGAGGCCGGCAGCAGATGGCACTTGGGACACGTTGGGAAGACTTTACGGCCGGATTCAAATGACATGCATTTCAGGTGCCCACTGAAGAGTCTTGAGATGGCCGTTTGGTCCTGTCTGTCGGCCTTGAAACGTAATGCACCTCCTGGTTTTGGTCTACTGTACCAAGAATGAGCTGGAGGAGCAAGCCAGACATGCCGGTCTCTATTTTTCGCCGCAGAGAAAATTTCTTCAAAGGTTAGGTCGTAATCAGTCGTGGCCATCTCAGAGCAGCCTCTTTTTGCCAAAGCATCCGCGGTTTCATTTCCCGGAATGTTGACGTGGGAGGGGATCCACTGAAGGTGGACGTCTCTTCGCTTTGAAATAGTTTTAAGCATATTGATGATTTGAATGCTTACTAGGTCATTTACTTGGTTCCAGTCCTGTAGATGTTGAATTGAGCTACGGCTGTCTGTAAGAATCCAGATGTCACTACAGTCTGTGGAGTGGAGAATTTGATTTAAACCCTCCTTAATAGCTATTAATTCGCTCTTAAAGACCGAGCAGTGGTCTGGGTTGCGTCGAGAGAGACGTACAGAAGGATTCTCAATATATATACCACTCCCAGTATGATTTGACTCGTCTTTACTCCCATCTGTATAAATAAGAGTAGCGTAACTCGGTATACTATTTATGACCTCCAGAGCCAGTTGTCGTAGATATTCAGGGACATCAGAGTTTTCGTTGGTTTGAGACGGTAGTTCAGAGTGGAAGTGAACTCCAAGGAGTCCCTCAGTCGGACTAACACAGGGTGTTAGAGATGAGTACTCCACTGAATGGGATATAATATCCAGTTTGTCGGCCAGACCAAGTGGGCTATTCCTTTTGAGTCTCTGGTTGCTACTCCAGCTGGACAGATATTCAGATGTACGGTTCTGATTTTCATAGCTTTTTAGTTTGTTGAAGTATTTCACCAGTTTCGAGTTTCTAACGAGGCCAAGGGGAGGGAGATCAGCCTCATAAAGCACTATATCATTTGGGCAACTGTTTCTTAGGCCTGTTATGATGCGAGCCGCACTCAATTGCACTCTCTCCAACTGGAGAAGGTTAGATGTCGAGGCGCAGAAGTATACCGGGAATCCATACTCAAGGATAGGCCTGATTAGTGCAATGTATGTTGATCTGAGTGTTTTGGCGTCAGCACCCCAGTCTCATCCAGAGATGTACTTAAGGATATTTAGTCTCTTACGGCTCTTGATCACCAGATTTGAAATGTGTCCGTTGCTCGTAATCTCCTGATCTAAAACAAAGCCCAAGTACTTTGGATGTTTAACAAATGAAAGAGGCTGATCTTGAAAGAGGACTTGGGGGTGGTACGAGTACAGGTGTTTATTGGTGGTAAAAAGTCCAACATATGATTTAGTGACGTTAAAATTCAGTTTGTGGTTGTTTGCAAACTTCCACACGTCCTTTAACGTAGCGTTTAAGGTCGATTCAATATTTTTCACATCAGGGCCAGAGCACCACAGCACAATGTCGTCAGCAAATATTCCGACATCACACTCCGGAGCGATGATACTTTCGAATCCAGCCATAAACAATGAAAACAGAGTTGGGCTAAGGACGGATCCCTGAGGGACCCCCTGATACGTTTTGAACCAGTTAGATAGGGTGTCTTGACACTTAACACGAAAAATTCTGGCTCTTAGAAAGTCAGCAATCCAGGCAAGGGCACTGCCTTTGATTCCAAATTTGTCATGCAGTTTCAGGATGAGTAGGTTCCACCACACCCTATCAAACGCCTTGGAAAGATCCAGAAAAACCGCAATGGTGTGATTTGTTGGTTTGATGTTTTGGAAATCTCTGATATTTTGACAAAAGTAAAGAACTTGATCTGTGGTACTATGTCCTCTCCTAAACGCAAATTGTTCTTTAGGTAATAGGTTTTTGGAAGTCAGATGGTAAGAAAGTCTGGAGAGGATCATTTTTTCCATAATCTTGCATGGAATGCTTGTTAAGGCAATGGGTCTGTAGCTGTCTGGTGAGTTTGCGCTTTTAGCAGGTTTCCTAATTGGAACAATGGTAGCTTTTTTCCAATTTCTTGGTAGCCGACCCTTGCTCCAGGAGATATTAATGATTTCTAGCAATCTCTTCTTTGCCTTCTCACCGAGATGTAGGATCATGTGTCCGTAGATGCCGTCAGGGCCAGGAGACTTGGACAGTTTCAAGTTTCCAATAGCGAACTCCAATTCTTGCAGAGAGAAGTGAGCGCTGAATAAGGGGTCACTTGCTTTCTTGTTTCGGTGTCTGTTAGCAAGGATTCTTGCCCTACGTGCAATAGTCTTGTCTGGGTTAGTGAATGACAGTTTACTGATATTACTGTAATGCAGGCCTAAGATGTCCGCTGCTTCTTTGTGACCACTAGGGACACTCCCGTCCGGTGCTAGAATAGTGTTACAGCTCTCAGATTGAGGTTGACTTTTATCAATACTTTTTACTAGTTTCCACAGTTTGGACTCGGGTGTTCTAGAGTCGAGAGAAGTGCAAAATTCCCTCCATCTCTGCCTCTTTAGAAGGGCGTACTTGCGTTTGATTTCTGCATTCACTCTGTTCAGTTCGGTCTTGTCAGATGTGTTACCGGTATTGGATGAAATGAGATTTGACAGTGCTTCTCTCCTTTTTAAGAGTGGTTTCAATGTGTCGGAGTTGTGGGAGAAGAATGGAGTGTACTTTTTTACTTTACCACGAGGGACCGACTGCTTTGCTGCGCTAATAATTCCGTTTTCAAATGCCGTCCAGTTACTGTCGATGTTGTTGGTTAGAGGCTCATTAAATACTCCAGAATTTGTCAAATCATTGTACCTCTTCCAGTCGGCTTTCCTAAAATTCCAGTGGTTCCTACGGTCCCTGGAGACCTTTTGATTTATATCTAATTCAATAAGAATGGGGTAGTGATCACTACCAATATTACTTAACACAGTCCAATTACATTGTGGGTAAATATCTGGACTAACGATGGAGATGTCCAGTGCTTCTTTGATATTGTAACTATGGGAGGAGTGTGTTGGGGATCCATCATTCAAAAATAGAAAGCTCTTATCATCCGCGAGATTAAGGAGCGCATTTCCCCTTGCATTGCTGTTGGAGCATCCCCAGTTAGGGTGTTTAGCGTTCAGATCTCCAATGAAAAAGATGTTATTTTCATACCCTTGAAAGAAGCAGTCGGGCAAACCTGAGGAGCAAGGAGGATGGTAAGAGTTGAAGACTTTAATGTTCTTACCTCTCCAGGGGAACGAAATGCCTTGGATTTCCAGTTTAGTATTATCAAATTGTGGGGTGTCGATGCTCTGATACTGAATGTTCCTGACGAGGAAGGCTAAGCCACCACCAGCTCCTCCAGTTTTTCTGTCTGAACGGAAGACATTGTACCCCTTTACCTTCAGTTTAGAGGTCTCTTTAAGCTTGGTTTCCTGAAGAGCAATAATCTGAACTTCTTTAGTTTCGGCCAGCTCAAGAAGCTGGTCAAGTTTAATCCGCGTTGCTGCTGTACCAAGCCCATTAATATTGCATTGCAATATTCTAAGAGGGCGATGCTTGAATGGGGAAGGACGCATATTTTTCGAACGAGGCCCACTTCCCAAACCTCGAACGCGTCTCTGATTATCCAGCGCGACAGACGATGCTGTATGGCTTACTAAGGGTGACATATTTTCATGGAGAAGGGAAAAAGCAGCTTCTCATGGTACTAGGTACCTGGAGCTCCAATGGAGAGAAGTCTGACTTGGCTCCGGTGCCTGCAGATGCTTAGCTGAGCATAGTGGAACGGCCTTCACGCCTTGGGTGACCCTACCAGGAGAGAAAACTCTCCCGGCGTACTTCACCCGTTCCGCCCAGGTACACCCCCTCGCCGGCTAAAAAGCACACTTTGAGGCGACCTGCAGGACTTGAGGGGGACCTGCAGGACTATAAATTATTTATAAGCTAACTTGATTCAGAGGCTTCCAACGCGATTCACTCGGTTTATGAAACATTTCCTAAAAGAAAGAAGCAAATGATACAGTAGTATTTTATGTGACTTGTAGATGAAAATTTCTTACAAAAATCTGAATTCATTAATACTGAAGAAATTTATTTATCCAACATAGTATTTAGCAGGTAAAATACGGCAGATAACATCGTCTCGTGGGCCATATTCTTGATAAGATTTGATTTCAGAAATTATTTGTGGTATCTTATAGCCCACAAGACATATCTTTGGCTATTGAAAGGACATTTATCTTTTCACCCCTGGAAAATGTCATTTACGCATGTTTTATTTTTATTCAACTGAATGGCATTAAAATGTATAAATACACATTCACAAAATACTAAGTGTGCTTGTAGTTGTAGCAGATCTATTGCAGCGACTGATCTGAGTTTTAATTAATGCTAGGATATACACATGTGCCAACCAGAATGTGGATTGAAAGCCCCATGATAAAAAAAAAAAAAATCCAAACACTACATTTAGTTTTTTTACCAACCATCTTCTAAACGAAGTTTTCATTTATATAGTTTTTTTCTTTTTTCTTTGTAGCCACTAGACTTAAGGAAACGGAAACAGGAGTTGAAGGACAAACAAGTGCAACGATATTGTAGGCACCTGGCTGCATAACAGCAAATAATTTTCAAAGAAATCTTTATCAGTTAAACAGTAATCTAATTAGAAAAGCGAGAGAGAGAGAGTAGAGTGTTGAGAACTCAAGACTCGATTACCCTTGCGATTCCAGAAAACTCGGTTTTCGCCGGTCGAACGAGGAAACCCCGAGCGAAAACCTTGTTGCTGACGCATTCTCAAGAAACCTGCAATTTCACGAACTTAGCCACCTTTCGATCCACATTAGATCGGGTTTTCCCGATTCTACTTTATTACGAGAATGTTTTTCAAGTATTAAAAATGACAAATATTTTTTTACCTATGCGTAAAAATGAGGATATCACGAAAAAATAACTGACCATATGTCTTCTTTTAGAATCAGCAAAACGTAGGTATTCAAGTAATTTAACTGTGTATACCTAATGCAATAATGAGCTAATTTGCAACGGCATCTATTTTTAAATAACTGCCTGTAACCTTGAATCTCCTTTGATTTTAACAGATAACATTGATGCACTCAGGTGGTCAGTTATGGGCATTACTTCCGAAATTTGTGTCAAACCAATGTTGTGTACTGTATTACAAATCTATGCCAGTAAACATAACAGAACACTTAACGTGATTATTACGAATTTCCTGTAATTATTTGTGCTCCATGAACAATTCACACGGTAACTAATTTCAAAAATAAATGCAAAATATAACTTCTACTAAGCCTGAATTATAGATAAGAAAAAAATACGAATTTTATTATTTTATCGAAACATTCCATCAAAGTAATAAATAAAACATAAAAATGCTTACATAGATTAAGAACATTTTAAGCGATGTAAAAAGTTACGCAGTCAGACATACAAGTAAAATAAAATCATTAGAAGTGAAAATTTGGAGCACCAGATGAATAACTAAAATCTGCTTTTTCCAGTTTAAAATTTCGGGATAATGCTTTTAAACATTTTTGTTTTAAATCAGAATAAATGATAAATATTTAGTTAAATATCGTCCTTCCTTTGTAATCACTGGTGCTATTATGAATGTCTACACAATATCAATAAAAAAGCGATTAATCAAAATTGCAGAAACCCGACTTCGGCTAAACGAAGTTTCGGTTATGAGGGTTTCAGATAATAGGGTTCTACTACACGTTTGTTAAATGCATTTTGAGAACGATTTGATGCTTCTAAATATTCGGTAAAAGTTGATAAACGTTTCGGGGAAGCTCAAAGCAAGCTTCGTGCGCAGCACAAACTAGCTCACGCGAAGTTTTACGGTAAAAAGGTCGATTCACAAGCTGGTTTAACGTTTCAGTAATATTTAACAGTGTTGAAAAAAAATAATAGGAAAGCAACGTCTGGAGCTGAATGTTTGGAACGAATGCAAAAGTTACCTCTTTCATTCCTTGTATGTAGATATTTTAACGACAAAAAATTCTCTCACCGTACTATGCACGCTAAGTGTTAAAATTGGACTAATTTAATCTGAGAGCAATTAGAAAAATTGAAAATTATGGACAGAATCGCTTAAACTCGTTTTACGACATCAGATGAAGATTTAATCGGAAAGAATTGTGCAAAAAAAATTAAAAAGAAAGACTAAAAAAACTCATATTTGAAAATAACTTAAACTGTTACTTTTACAAGTCAAAATGTAATATGTTACATTTTGACTTGTAAAAATGTAATACTATTTTTAATCCGACATTTATTTATGTACTATATAATCGTAGTTATCGAAATAGGAGTATGCAACTCCAACTTCCCAGTTATGAAATAAAATACATTTGAATATCATAACTATCATAAAATTAACATTTTGGGGGTGCTTTAAAGCTGCTTCTATATCTTGATAAATATAGCGCTATAGCATTCTGACAAGTATTTGCATAATTAATGTGGGAAAAAAATACTTCAGTACTTGAGATCTTGCAAATGAAAGCGACAAAAAATATACATTACCTTCATTTTCACGGAACTGAAATATGATATTATAATAGCAGTCTTTATAAGCGGGCGAAATTCATGGCATAAATAGAAACAAAAGTCTTCAAAAACAAATAGACAAAATTCTACATTTTGATATTCAAGTGCATGAGAATGACTGCATCATTTTCAGTCACATTTTCCTAAATCACTTAACTTTATTCTCATATGCAATAAACTTGCAATAAATATTAACTTAAAACACGTTAAATCCAAATTTTGTAAAACTGACACTTCGAATTTGTCAAATGATATCCCACATTATCCTCATTAGAATACTTTTTTCTTTGTTTGCAAGTAAACGAGTGGGATTAAATGGCTACAGTATCAGTGTCGACAGTAGCAGCACACCGCTAATCGTGCGTTGAATTTATTCATGAATAAAACGCACCACAACCCAAAAGTGAATTTGCAAGCGGATAAAATTCTGTAACACAATGATGTATTGTATTCGTAGAGGAAATTCATTCATCACTGGCATGTCACAAAGTCTAGGTTATTGGAAAAGCTTTACCAACAAATGGGAAGTTGAGTAGATAAAAATGGAGCAAATGATGTCAAGTGTAATATAAGAATGGCTGGCTTTTTCCCCCCTTAATTCATATTTCGTTTTAATTCTCACACGTTTTTACCTCATAAAATCAATTTCTCCCTCCGTTCAAAACGCTTCGCAAGGCGACGCATTATTATTGATGTTTAATCAATTTTAATCATCGGATAGAAGACGTTGTTGAGGACCTGGCGAATATATATTAGTAGAAATATTTTCCGCTTCAATTTTGATAACGGTGAAAAATGGGGCAGATTTTTCAATAAGCCTATCAAAGAGTAATTATGTTGAGTACTTCCAACGCGATCGTTCCATTATTTTTTTTCTCCTTAAAATGATGGATATCGCCAGATAGCTCTTACTTTCAAAATTTTTCTCAAATAAAACTAAACTAAGTTGTATAGGGCTGCATTTATCATCACATATAAGAGAAGTGAAATTTTAACTACGTATTTTTTTAATACATGCATGCATCGTCACTAACGGAATGTTACATGAAAGTATCAATATTATCTGCCATGAAATGCAAAATTGCTTTAAAAGGGCAAAGCTTCAACTACTAACTGCCTACGGCTTGGTTCGCCGCTTGAGGCACCTCATACAGTAATGATATAACTGCTTCCAATTTATGGGCCTGGCAAGAAATGAAAGGGATATCGCGAAGTTATGATCATTTTTAGCAACTTATTTTCAGCGCCAAAATTAACAGAAAGTTGTCAGATTTCGCCAAGTTTGGCGACATCTGGCCACTTTTCAAACTTGATAGGTCATCACTGACTATCATAAAAGTCACGTAACCTCAGTGATTTGGCAACCCCCTGGTGGCCAATCCAAAGTGATCTATAAACGGACATAGATACATGCATACATACACAGATACTGACAAATTTTCATCAAAGTTACAGTTGAGTAAAAGAAAAGCGCAGATTGAGGAATTCATATTAAAACTTAAAGAGTGAAAAGTGCAATAAAAGAACTACCTCATAAATTGAAAAATCTCTTTTATTGACTCAAAGTGACTGCCGGGTTTCTGGTCTGGAATAGGGAATAACGGAGTTTGAGGCAGATGTCATCTCCAATTGAAACTGCCCCCCCCCCCCCCCGATCGGTTATTTCCTATTCCAGACTGATGAAACCATAAAAAGAACGAAACTGCATACACTGGATGGGATGACCGGGCTGTCAGTGTATTGCATGTAGAATACATGATCTCTAGTAACAGAGAGAGATGAAAGGAATTGCTTGTAAAGTTTGAATCTTGCAAAACAAATCTATACTTTGGTATCAGAAAATTAAAATATTCGTGCAAGAAATGAATATAGGATCGAAATCAAGCGATAATAAAGAAATTCTTTAACTGAAAATTGCCGAACATTTTCATCCAGTGGTTGGAAAAACATTTTTTTTTTTGTTACGAACTACAACTACTTTTTTATAAATGTAGTTAACTACAACTACTTTCTTTTAAATGTAGCAACTATAAACTACTTTTGAAATGTAGTTGCTATTTTTCAAAAAATAAGTAAATAAAGAAAAAAATACGTGGGTCTAGGGTGTCCCACAAAAAATGAAAGTCGATTTTTCATGTCGCATACCCTCTTATATTTTTCCTGTTATGTCAAAACAATTTGAAAAAAATATTTCATATAATTTAAGTAACAGCAGCCGTGCCGAAGTGCGTCTAAAACTTGCGTCTGAACCAGGACTTGTATGCTAGGCCAAATTGAAAAAAAAAATGTTTTTTAAAAACTCAAAATTTCTGTTGATAAAACGTTGCCCCCCTATACTCCACTCCCCACATGTACCACAAAAATATTTATTCAAATTAAAAAACATTTAGATACCACACTTGGCCTAAAAATTATAATTTTCTTCAAAAATTGATTTTTTTTCTATTTATCTTTTAAAAACTCACCCCTCCCCCATATAAATTTAAATAAAATACTAAATTCAACAATTATTAGGAACACATTTTCAGATCAACATTTGCAAATGAATAATAAAAAATAGTATACTTAAAATGAAACATTTGAGTTAACCTTTAAAAAATCCATATCTTTGAGTACTATGTGGAAGACATCAATATTGCAGGAGAGCAAAAATTTCTGTTTAACGCTAATTACCTACTTTACTGTTGATATTTTTTAGCTTGATAATTTCGTAAAATTTACCATACATTTTTTAAAATATAAATTGAAAGAAATCAATTTTTGGAAGAAAGTTATAAATTTGAGGCCAAGTGTGGATGTGGACCTTAAATGGACCTTAATGTTTTCTAATTTGAATAAATGTTTTTGTGGTGCATGTGGTGTCAACATGATATGCCTGAGGTCATCTCGTATTTTTATGAGTCTCATTTCTCACTAGTGGTATCCGCACGGTTTGCCCGTAGTAAAAAATTAAAGGTAATTTGGTTCGCCTGTATATTTACAAATAACAGATGATGAATTTCTCGCCAATTTGCAATGGCTATTTGCTCGCTCATGTTACGGTTCCACGTTATGATAATTTGGTAATTTAGTCCTCTACGATAACTTGGACTGTAAAATGTTCTCAAAAGTAGAATATAAAACGAAAAAAATCGAAGTTTCGAAAAATCGCTTCGTAGTGTAAATCCCCATGCTACAAACTAATTTTGTGTCAAGTTTCATGAAAATCAGCATAACGTAGGCGCTGTGCACGTCACAGAGATCCAGACAGAAAGAGATCCCGATATCCAGACAGAGAGATTTTAAGCTTTATTACTAGTAAAGATTCCATCCGCTGATGTACTCGCGTAAGATTTGCACGAGTCAAATTCGTTTGAACCTAATCGTTTCTTCAAAAAATAAAAAAAATAATAACTTTTAAAAAGTAGTTTCCAGAAATCGCAACAAACTATATTTTTTTTCGTATGGAACTTCTCACTACCCCCCTTTTTTTTTTTTTTTTGAAAAGTAGTGCACTACACTATAAACTACTAAAAAATGTTGCTACTACATAAGCGTCGCTACTTGTAGCGCGCTGCTTTCAACCATTGTTTTATCTAATAGTGGATTGACATGGCCAGTAATGACGATAGATTAAGAGCATAAAACTAAATAAGCGAAAAAATAAAAAATGAACACAATTCAAAAATATTAATTTTAAAGATTATACTAAATCAAAATCAACTATGAAAAACGAGTAAAAAAGTTTATGCTGGTTCTTTTAACTTGTATTTTTCTAGTTCTGAAAACGAAGTATCTTCGTTTAATAAAATACATGCGGTCCAGAATTAAAATACCCTATTTTAAAGTGGTCAACAGGTAGTACTATTGATTCGAAAGTTATGAATACGTCACCAAAGTATTTTTCATTTAACTACAAATTTAACATGCATTTACGATTGCTAAAAAATTTCAGTGCAACAAATCATTCTTAACATGGTATCCTTTTCAGCTGTCATTTAAAATTTAAAAGAGTATGTTCATCTGCTGACCGCTGTGTGTTATTCCGCATAATACAAAATGTCATGAAATACTGTTTTCAATAAATGGAAGGACATAATAGCTAAGATGAAAAAAAATTTCAAAATTTAAATAATAAACCAATTGTTAATGTATACTTCATGAAAAGAAAAAAAAAGGGAAAAGACAACTTCTGACCGGAAGTTTTGAACTTTTTTTTTATTCACTCAAATAAATTCCCTTCCTTTTATTATATTCTGCAATGTTTCATAACTTCTGAGCAGCAGTTTTGTCTCCTGACCAACCATCTCCCTACCGTTTGAGCTATTTAGGCCCTACGTGTTCACAGCGATGACCTGCTAAAAGTATGTATACAATCAATTATGAAATAAAACGGGGTTTTTGCAGTGGTTTTGCGATCTGATTGAAAGTGACTGATTCCAAATATCTCTGTGGCGTGGTGGTGTAAACAAGGATTTTTCAAAATATGAAAAACGAAGCTGTTGAAAGATCATGGATTGAGCTGATTTTTATATAAATGCCTCAGTTTGGTCACCGCGTATTTGATGCACATTTTTCGTGCCGCTATTTGTTTTAATCTAGCTTATTTTTCATTAGCAAATACTTTAATCTAAAGTGGAACTTTTTGACTAAACAGTTCATCACTGGCTAATGTGATTGTCCAAGATGAAATTACTTTCAAATAAATATAGCTTATTTTACAGCACAATATTCGTATTATGTGCTTAAGCATTTTATTTGAGGGGTCGAGTGTAAACGGTTATAGCCTAAAACCTCCAAGCCTTGGTAAAATTTTTATCAAAAATATACTCCTAATGTGCGAGATTGCCAACAATGAGCTTATTTTTTATCTACATGAAATGCTTCCCTTTAACGTTAGTCCTTTTCATAGATACGTTTAGTAAACTAGCGGAAAGTAAATTATATCACACAGGGCGACCCGAACTAAAAGTTTTGGGAGAGGAGAAATCCCAAATTTGCCGAATGGAACTCTAAGTTTTGACGAATGATAAAACACGGGTATGCAAATGAGTATATCTAATAAAAAAGGACATTCGGACATTAAACAATTGCAATAATGTCCCCAAATTTGCCGAATTATCAAGAAAAAATGTTGAAGAAGGAAATATTTTAAAGTTCACTGTAACCTCTATTAGGGGTGTGCCCGTAACATTACAGTTAACATTAAGAAAGTGTTAAAAGTGTACAAAATTGCAGACATGATTTCCGCAAGCTACACTTTTCTTCATTGTAAGGTTCTTTAAACCTCTGTGTGTCTGCAGTTTGTTGCAAATTTGTGCATTTTTAACATTAATTTTCACACTATTACTTTGTTTTATTAAGGTATTTTTTCACTTATTTCATCTAAATAAATATTCATCAAAAAAAAAAAAAATAATAATAATAATAGTAGTAATAATAAATGGAAAAAAATAGAATCGTTCAAGTTATTACGTCATATCAGCTTGTATGACTCATCCATGAGAGAAACCATCTTTTATTTCCATCTGTCATTTACAGCAACCAACTAACTGACGGAAAAGCATCGCAATTATTTTTATTATCACGAGTCCCAAAACTCATTCCACGAAATTCATTTGTTACAACATCTGAAAGAGACCATCTTCACAAATCGCAGAAAGTATTTGTCGGAGACAATATTTATTAAACTATAATTTATCATTATTTTGTTCCTATGTCCCATCGAAAAAAGGGACTGAAAGAGCTTATGCTTATGTTCCCTGCGTCTATGTGGGTCGCTTTCAAAAAGATTTCCTGCAGTGGATAAAATGTTAGTGGACAATGGCGGTCACTTTTTCCCATCCAAAGGCAATTTTTACATTTCCGGAAAGCATAGAATCTAAGCCTTCTTAAATTTCTGACTCTTGACAGTATATTTACCGTCAGATCTGAAGCTATTTTATTCTGCAATTGATCGAGGTTGCAGTGGAGTATAGTATCTTGTTTTCCTTGGTTATTTTGCGTTGCAGTTTATACTGAGAATATCAAGTTAATGTAATAAAGTAATGACAAAGATTTTTTTGTTTCTGTAACACTTTCTGTCGTTTGTATATTAAATGAATTTATTTAAAATAAACAGAAATCGTAACGAAAAAGAAAAACACTATTCACAAACTAAAAGGAAAGTCATTTACGTCCACAATTCGTTAAATTATGTTCCACGTTAGCAAATTGTATTGAATATTTTCTCTCTGCATTGAATGTAGGTGCAAATTCTGATCAACGGTATTTTTGTCTCTGTTTATCATGTTCTGATCCCAGCATATTAAGAAGGTATCACATTATATCATTTTTCGTTTATGAAGAGAGAGTTCCCCGTTTTCTTTTTTATTATTTTTTTCAGTTCACCAGGTTAATATTGTTCGCAACGAACATTCACAACAATATACTGTTGTATTTTATTAGGCGAAAAAATCATTAATGGATAAGAGGAAAATTACTGATTTCTTCTAAACGCTAGTAATAGTTAGCAAACCATATCAAGATAGTTAATGTTCAATGGGTAACGATATTAGAAAAATCTTTTTTTTTCTGTAACATTTTTTGCTGAACCGTTAGCAGTGTTGAAAATATTACTTTTTTCAGTAATGTTGAGGAATATCATAAGAAGCGTGATGAAATTAAATTTTGGTGAAATAGCAGCGTGGATTTAATACAGCAAAAAATAAAGGTTTTATCAATATTTTTTGTACGTGTTCTGTACGTGATTTGGTCACCAGCACCACGTGGACAATTATTTACGCCGCAAGTATTTGGAGCAAAATATGTGCGGTCCAGAGGAGTGAGAAACTAAAGATCATCCTCACACAAAGTTTTGCTGATTCTGTTTCTAAATGTGCCTCGACTTTTATAACATTTGACGCAAAACTGCGCAAAAAAAATAAATACTCTGTGAAGTATTGTATAACATACAGGTTTGTAATCAGTCATTATTATCAAAGAGGTATT